>NW_012116266.1:11210161-11211337 GCF_000951035.1 Colobus angolensis palliatus
TTTTTTTTTGACACGGAGTCTCACTGTGTAGCCCAGGATGGAGTGCAGTGGTGCTATCTCGGCTCACTGCAAGCTCCGCCTCCCAGGTTCATGCCATTCTTCTGCCTCAGCCTCTGGAGTAGCTGAGACTACAGGTGCCCGCCACCACGCCCAGCTCATTTTTTGTATTTTTAGTAGAGATGGGTTTTCGCCGTGCTAGCCAGGATGGTCTTGATCTCCCGACCTCGTGATCCGCCCGCCTCAGCCTCCCAAAGTGCTAGGATTACAGGTGTGAGCCACTGCGCCAGGCCAATGTTAAAATCTCGAAAGATGAAAATCCCAAAAATATAATCCTGGAAAAAAATCTTTTTAATTATTTAAAAGACATTTATTTACACTGTAAAAGGAAATTTAGTTGAAAAACATAAAAACACAATAGAAAGTTTCATAGGACACTTTGCACAAAATTGGCAATAACATTTTTGCAAGCATAAACACATAAGTATACTGACAATCACACAGTTATGAACAAACTATATTCATAAAGAAATAGGCCTAAAAGCAATATGTATAAACACATATCACTGTGGTTAGTAATTGTGTGCACCCAGCTTTATAACTGCGGTGACATGAAATACTGTGATGCACAACCCCAGTCTTTTGATGAGATCAGTCAAAAACCTGGATAAGTTATCACCACATCACCACTGCACCAGTAACTCAAAGATCCAAGATCTTGAGAAATTTTATCTTTCATAAATACATATATGCAAAAAGACATCTCTTCATTTACTGAGGAAGTTTCAATGTTTTGCCATACAGGCACAATGCTTACACACAAAGTCAACCTTGTGATAATGTACTTTCATGGAATCACATTTGCAAAAAAAAAAAATGCATAAAATGAATTACAACTCTCTAAAAGTCTATACATAATTTTGTACCTCCAGTATTGAAAATGATGTGAAGATGAAATACCCGGGATAGCAAATTGTGAAAAATAATGCTGACAATTTAAAATAATGGAAAAAATTTTTTAAAAAGCCTAAAATGAAAATTTGCCATAAGAAAAAGTGGATTACCAGGCTAGATTATGGGCAGTCGCACAGAGAGAATCCATAAGAGCTGGCCAACTTTCACATTAACTGTTTTAAAGTCCTGCATCCCAATGAATAGCTGCCTTTTTTTTTTTTTTTT
>NW_012116266.1:11211547-11267673 GCF_000951035.1 Colobus angolensis palliatus
GGCTAATTTTTGTATTTTTAGTAGAGACAGGGTTTCACCATATTGGTCAGGCTAGTCTCGAACTCCTGACCTCAGGCGATCCACCTGCCTCGGCCTCCCAAAGTGCTGGGATTACAGGTGTGAGCCACTGCACTCGGCCCATTCACATTCATTTTCTACATGACTCTACTTTTTTGAAATACTACTACAATTTAACATACACCAATGTGAGCATTCCTTATTAAATTTTTTAAGCTTCTGTGTCATGCTTCTATGTTATTTTGGGTACTTGGAAATTCATTTTGTTCGCACTCATATACAAACCACAAATTTGGCAGAAAGAATACTGGTGATGGAACAGCAACACCATTGCATAACGTGTCTTTTTATCCTACTATTCCTACCACACACACAATTATTTTCTTTTGTCTCTCTCTTTTTTTTTTTTGTGATAGAGTCTTGCTCTGTCACCCAGGCTGGAGTGCAATAGCATGATCTCGGCTCACTGCAAGCGCTACCTCCTGGGTTCAAGTTATTCTCTTGCTTCCTGAGTAGCTGGGATTACAGGCATGCACCACCATGCCCAGCTAATTTTTGAATTTTTAGTAGAGACAGGGTTTCACCATGTTGGTCAGTCTGGTCTTGAACTCCTGACCTCATGATCTACCCGCCTCAGCCTCCCAAAGTGCTGGGATTTCAGGCATGAGCCACCATGCCTAGCCACATAATTATTTTCAAACCAGTCAGTAATTTCACTGGCTTCTTCAGGCAAATGTGGCTTTAATTTATTGAAAGCTCTTAGAATGTCATCAGATGGAAGAAATGCTCATTCAGAAAAATGACACATTTTTGAACTGAAGTTTCTATCATTGCTGTGTCATGTGGCCCATCCACTCATCTGAATTTTCTGCCAAATTCATTGGACTGAACAGAAAAAACAACTTTTTGGTAACACTTTGAAATTTGCTTTTGGAAGCCTCGATTGCACCTGATTCCAAATCTGTCATTATCATCTGGGGACTCTCTGAAATTCATTTTCTTCTGCAAATTTCACCAACTCTTCAAGGAAGAGTTTATAAAGTGCTTCACTTTTTCTGTTGATACATGAACAAGCAAATAAGTTACAGAATTTTTGGATCCTACAGGGCCATGAATTGCATATAGTTGACAAAAAAAAAAAAAGTAGGGACTGGTTTTTATTTTTTATTTTTTTTTTTTTGAGACAAAGTCTTGCTCTGTCACCCAGGCTGTAGTACGTTGGCACAATCTCGGCTCACTGCCAACCTCTACCTCGATTCTCCCGCCTTGGCTTCCAGAGTGGCTGGAATTACAGGCGGACACCACCACATCCGGCTAATTTTTGTGTTTTTAGTAGAGACAGGGTTTCACCATGTTGGCCAGGATGCTCTCAAACTCCTGACCTCAAGTGATCCACCTGCCCAAAGTGCTGAAATTACAGGCATGAGCCGCCCTGCCCAGCCAAGTAGGGACCATTTTTAAAGTGCCATCCTTAGTCAGAGTGAAGCATGCACTAGTTTTTCTATGTTAGATTTAGTGTTACATATTAAAAAGTCTATATTCTTCAACAAATTCTAACAAAAACTAGTTGTGTTTAATGTACTTTTTAATATTAGAAAAACCTCTATGTCAGCAAGTGTCTGTGGTTCAGAAGGTCACTGATCCTGTCAAATTCTTTTTATTCTCTAATGAAGAGTGATTTTTGAAGGCAAGCATGGCACTATGTGAAGGGACATGATTGAATAATTTGGCAGGGGAAATTTCTTGTATTTTCTGCCTGTGTTTTCATTTCTATGACCTTCAAAACCCTCACTGCACTTGTATTTTGAGAGTGGTTGTGGCCTATAAATCCTGTAAGTCTATGCTGCCCATTTGAAAGTCTGGTTATTGCTCAGCTATTCCAATTAAGCAATTTTCTGCTTTCACGACACCAATAATAATTAAGCCAGTGAGCCTGGAGTTCTGATGTCCAAGGCAACAGAAGAGAAGTCTGTCTCAGCTCTCAGAGAGAGAGAATTGTGCCTTCTGAATTTGTTCTCTCCTGGCCCCCAGCTGATTGGATGGTGCCAGGCAACATTTCCAACATCTTCCCCACCTCATCCACTCAGATTCACACACTAATCTCCTCTGGAAACACCCTCACAGACACACCCCAAAATCACATTTTACCAGGTCCCTAGATAGTCCTTAATCCAATCAAGTTGATGCCTAAAATTAAGTCTGAAAGTTCACCCCTTGTCAACCGGGCACCCATACACATCTCCTTAAACTGTACTTAATTTTCAAGTAAAGACAATAACAGGGTAATAATTCCACCTAATATGATGCAACTAACATGATGCAGCTATCAGGCAGCCAAAAATGCACTAACCCCTTCCCCAGAATTCAGCTTATTTAGGATTTCAACATTCAGGATTTTAGTATTTTGGAACTGTGATTTTCAAAATATTAGACGTTACAGATTTTAGAGTTTAGGGATTTTTATCTTTCAGGATTTCAACATTTGGGATTATAGCATTCTGGATTGTGTCTTTCAGAATTATAATCAGCACTGCGGAACCTCTGTAAGCATTCTTCTCATTAATATTTATTTGAACCATATGGGTGAATTCTATTTCCTGCTGGAAGCCAGACTGACACCTTCCAGTACAATTTCCTATTACTACTAGTAGTAGAATTTGTTTAAATTGGTATGATTGAGCTGTGGCACTTGCAAGCAAACATTACTTAACTTAGATATGCTGCCTTTTACAAGGGATTGAAAATTCCAAAAGATATCATTTCCAGGTAAACGTGGTAGATGTATCTCCTTTGCATCAAAAATTCCATTGAATGACAGAATTAAAACATTTAACAGGTACCAATCCATAAGAATAAAGGAATGAAAAAGAAGGCAACAGTGAACTAGAGAAGCAAAATTTAGAAGATACTAAGTGGACAGAGAAATAACAACCAAATTAATACAGCACAGAAAACTGCAATCTGGCAGACAATACTAAGATGCAACAGGCTGATTTCCCCTCACCACACGTGTGAAAAAGTAAGGACTTAGAAGTAGCAGGGAAAGGTGGGGTGGGAGTTGGGGAGCTGGGTGAGACTTTTGCCTTTAAAAGGAAGATAGCTTGAAAGCCTGTATATGACGTTATTGAAATTCTGGATCTCCTTCTCCAGTCCCCAGGAGATCCAGAATTTCATTTGCGCTGAAGACATGTAACCAGGATCAGCAGAGGATGAGACTTATAAAGTGTGGCTGAGCTCGGGGGGATTGTGTGGGACTCTGAACATCTATTTAGCCTCCAGAATTCCAGCAGCCAGAAGGGATCGGAGATTTCTCCTCTGGAGAAAGTGACCTACTCAGAGAGAACACCCTCAAATACTGACAACGGGAAATCTAACAAAGGGCTGGATGCATGCCTGTTCACCAGAGAACCCTGCAGGCTGATGAGCCTCACTGTTACACCCTGAAAAATGTCTTCTTAGTCCCCTGTTTTGTGACGAGTGAAAAGCCAGAGCAGAACCACTCTTGGGCCTGGACAGGGGTAGCCCCTTCCCTAGCCCTCCATTTTCGAGATCCCCATATATCATTAGTAGAAAATTTAATTTATTAAAGAACACAGTCACTCTGGACTTACCACAAAGCTAATATAATGGTCCATAACCTTAAACATGCCCTCTAAATATATTGAACAAAAATGAACTTTTTGACAATATACACAAAAAATAAATTTATTTCTTTTACATTCATTTTAACTTAAATTTTCAATTAAAATGTTTATTGTCAATATCAAGTTATGTAAAAATCTTCCTTATAACATATTTAGTGCATTTGCTTAAAGGCAAGAAAAATAATTTATAGAATATATAAATTATAATATAAATATATTCTATAAATATATAATATTCTGTTATATATTATATATCATATTACATTTTATAAATAGAATATACAAATTATTTTATTACTCATCCACACATCTATAGATCTGTAGAACACCCAGAAATGAGCTATAATAATTAAATTCAATTGTCTTTGATGCTCTGATGACTTCTAGTCCTATAAAAGCTAGCTTTACATAAATTTATAATTATCATCATCATCATCATTATTTAGAATTATACTTGTCAAGATAGGAGAATTGCAGTCTGTTAGCTTGAATCATAATTTTTAAATATTTAGGTATATGATATACAGGCTTACACTTGTTTCTTGTACCGGGCCCCACAAATATTAGGGGCAGCCCTGAACCATAACTCCCAGGACGTCTGAGAAAAGCCTCGATAGAAAAATTGAGAAAGAATATGAAACAAACAAAGGAAATGAATTTCCCAGGGACAAGATAAATGCAGATGTCACAAGAAAGCTCCCTCTAAGAAATCTATATGATTAATTAATAATCTCAGAAAAGTAAGAGAAGCCATTGTATCCCATTTAGAAAATGGATCAGGATCATTTTTATTTATTTTTGGAATTCAGAAAATAAGAAATATCCCATGGAAATAGAGAGTGACCAAAATAAAAATTTTAAACTACGTACTGGTCAAAACTCAAAGGTAAAAAATATTTCAGTTAGAGCATGGGCAAAAGATATGAACAGACATTTCACCAAAGAACATACACAAGTGGCAAACAAGCACATGAAAAGATGTCCAACAGCGTTAAATATTTAATTTCCATTAATACAAATTAAGTGCCAAATGCCAATTAAAACCACAATAAAATACCAATTGAAACTACAATGAGATGTCATGACATAACTGTTGAAGTGAATTAAATTTTGAAAAGTGTAAAAAATCAAATGCTGGTGAGAATGTAGAAAAACTAGATCATTCATACGGTGCTGGTGGGAAGACAAAATGATACATTACTCTGGAAAATAGTTTGATAGTTTCTCGTAAAACTAAACACGCAACTACCATACAATCCAACATTTGTATTCTTAGGCATTTATCCCAGAAATATGTAAAACTTATGTTCACACAAGAATCTGTACAAGAATTTTCATAGCAGCTTTATTCATAGTAGCCCCAAACTATCAACAACCCAAACATTTTTCAACAGTTGAATGGTTAAACAAACTGTGGAACATCTATGCTGTGCAATACTACTTGGCCATAAAAAGGAACAGGCAAATAATACACAAAACAACTTGCACAAATCTCAAAGGAATTATGTTGAATTAAAAAAAAAATTAAGGCCGGGCACGGTGGCTCAAGCCTGTAATCCCAGCACTTTGGGAGGCCGAGGCGGGTGGATCACGAGGTCAGGAGATCAAGACCATCCTGGCTAACATGGTGAAACCCCGTCTCTACTAAAAATACAAAAAAAAAAATTAGCCGGACATGGTGGCTGGCGCCTGTAGTCCCAGCTACTCGGAGGCTGAGGCGGGAGAATGGCGTGAACCCGGGAGGCGGAGCTTGCAGTGAGCTGAGATCCGGCCACTGCACTCCAGCCTGGACGACACAGCGAGACTCCGTCTCAGAAAAAAAAAAACAAAAAATTAAAAATTTATCTGCTTTATGACTTTGTTTATAACATTCTTGAAATAAGAAAATTATAGAACTGGAGAACAGATTCGTGGTTGCTAGGGGTTAGTCCAAGCATTAGGGAAGGGAAGTGAGTGTAGTTATAAAGGACCAGTTAAAGGATCCTAGTAGTGATGGAAATGTTCTGTATCTTGACTATATCAATATCGTGGTTGTGATATTGTACTATGGTTTTACAAAATATTACCATTGAGAGAAAATGGGTAAAGGGTACACAGGCTCTCTCTGTTTTATTCCTTAAAATTGGACACAGATCTACAATTATCCAGAATAAAAAGCTTAATTTAGAAGTAGAATAAATACATTCTCAAATATACATAGATTTCCTAGAAAATAAATTGCCAAGCACCTTCTAGAGAAAACTACCAGCAAGCTATGCAGCAAATCAAATGAATATATAAAGGAAAAAAATATAACACATAGTATATAGGAGACTCAACATAACTGATCAGCAGAGAGAAATTCTAAGATGACGGTTAAAGAAATCTCAGGTTAACTACTTAGAAGGTCATGAAAGCATGCATTATAGAATGGAGAGAAGAAGTGGTGACTTGGAAGGAAGAGATCAAGTGGGAGAGGAGGGAGGGAGAACTGATAGGTTTTATTTAAACATACTATTTGAAAAATAGTATTGACAGAGGATCTGTTCCAATGTGGGGCCTAATTAGTAATAGGTTGCTATGGTCAGAATGCTTGTTTCCCCAAAATTAATATTAAAAGTAATTACCAATGGGATGGTATTAGTAGGTGGGTGGGGCATTTGGGAGGTGATTGGATCATGAGGGCAGAAGTCTCATGAATAGAATTGGTACTCTTATAAAAGAGGTTTCAGAGAGCTAAATAGCCCTGTCCACCATGTAAGGACAGAGCTAGAAGGTACCATTTATAAACCAGAAGCAGATCTTCATCAGAAACTGAATCTGCTGGTGCCTGAATCTCCAACTTCCCAGCCTCCAGAACTGAGAAGTGCATTTCTGTAGTTTATGAGCTATGCAGTTTATGACGTGTTGTCATAATAGCCCAAAAAAGCATGTGAAAAAATGGAAACAGTTAAGTCCAAGAAAAGAGTCATGAAAAAAGAGAATAACACTACAGTATTTGACTAGCAGAGACTAATATTAAATAGCCAAAATAATTCAAATAAATACTGGCTATGGAACAACTGTGTTGTAACTATATTGGGAAGATAGATGGAAGAGAATTGGAAGTGATAGTTACATAAATACTAAATACTAAATTCTCATCTACTAATAAAATATAACTAATTATGTCTACAATTAACAACTACAAGAAGTGATAATTCAAGCATTTTATATTAAAATGTGGAAGTAGTATCACAAGAAATAGTTGAAAATGGTTTATTCATTGGTGAGTGGGACCAGGGTGTGTGTGAATGAGGTAGTGGAATGGCTTGGGAGGAAGACAGAAATAGTAAGTCATTCTCTCATTGACTTCAAATTTGTTATATATCCTTAAATTCTATATACCTTTCTAAAACATGTGCTTATTTGACTCAGACGAAGTTAAACTGTCTGAGCTATTTGACTGTTTTAAGTTAACTGTTTTAGCCCCACTATTCTTTCAGTTATTAAAGTACCTCTGTTCCCATTTGCTTTATATACTGGACTTCTATTTGGATTAATTTTAAGGCTTTTTTTTCTGTTAAAATATAAATGAAATGAAAACCTAAATAATATAATCTAACAAAATAATAGTGTAATTAGATAAAATAATAATATAAAATAATAAAGCACACTTGGAAAGTACCACCTTAAGGCAAAATAATAAATGTCTAATTATAGGATGTTATATATGAGAAATAGGCTAGTGCAGAGATCACTGGAAGGCGATGGGTGGTTTTTCTTGTCCTTGCTGTAGGTCAACCTACACTGGCAATAGACAGAGCCAGCCCTACCTAACAGTGAAGTTATAATTCTTCTTAGGAAGGAAAATATTCCCTTCTACCTTTGTTCTTATAATAGCCAAATCTTATTGATGTATTTACAAATTAAGATCTCTTAATTGCAACTGTCATAAGCTCCATTTAAATTATCTTAAGGGTTATTCCAGCTTTCTTGTGATCAGTGAAAAAAATTAACTTAAGAGGAAATAAAATGGAACTTACTGACTTGTGTAACTGAACAACTTAAGAATAAATTTTTAGGCTAGGTAGATCCAGGAGCTCAAATATCAGGCATCAGCCAGCAGATCTTACTCTGTTCATCCTTCAACTTTACTGCTCTATATTGGTTTTATTTCAAGGCAAGTCCTCTGCTCACAGAATGGAACTCCAAGCTGATAGCCAATAATCTCAGTTGCCCCAAGAAAGAGCCAGTCTTTCAAGACAACTTCACAAGAGTTCCAGATTAGTTCTGATTGAATCAATTTAAGTCATGTGTCCTTCCATAAATCAAAATCTTCTAGATCCACATGGAACACGACAAATGGGAAATTAAAAAAAAAAGGATCCATGCAAATTATTTGGCAGCATCATTCCTGCTGGGCAGGTACCAATCCAGGAACTGCTGCTGGAAAAGGATACAATTTATCCTGCCCTCTATGTGAATAAAGGTTGAACAACTTGCGAGGGTGATTCCACTCCCTGCTGCCCCTGGATCCTCAAGCAAGGCCACAGTAATGGAGGCTAAATTTTGCCTCTTGGCTAAGTCGTCTTAGATGATAGCTGAGAAGAGAACTGCTTTCCAAAGAAAGTAAGTGACCTGCCTCAGGAAGGTTCTATTAATTTGAGAGTTGTTGATTTGTTTGTTTGTTTTTTTAATGCTTGGGTGTATAGCATTATTATTTTTAAGCCATTAGGTTCAACTTACAATTTCTTTAAATTTTTATGACTCTAATAATTGTTATATTGTTGAATTAAATGAGCAGGAGGCCATTGGCCCAAGGCATTCTCCATACTTTGAGTTCCTATGTAACAAAACACAACTAACATAGGATGTAAACAAACTGTAAACCTAACTGAGGAGTATAACAAACAGCAGAGTCCAGTCAGTGAGCAGCTGAGCCTCAGTCAATCACAGGCAGTCAGCTGATCAGACCATGTCCAAATAAGGCAAACACCTAGCTTAAGGAATCCAGCTGTTTCTGTATTATATTTCTATACCTTACTTCCACGTACCATCTGTAAACACTCATTGTGTATTTTGCAGAGCACAGCTCTCTCAACCTCTTCCGGTTCTAAGTGCTGCCCAATTTATGAATCATTTTTTGCTAAAATAAACTCTGTTAAATTTGTCAAAAGTTTTCCTTTTAACATATTAAAGTTTCACATTCGATCAATAATAAATTAACTGACAAGGCAATTTATAAAAAAGATACCTCCAAAGACTGAACCAGGAAGAAACTGATTTCCTAAACAGACCAATAACAAGTTGAACGAAGAAATTTGATCAGTAATAAATAACCTAGCAACAACAACAAAAGCCTAGGACTTGATGGATTCACAACTGAATTCTACCAGATGTACAAAGAAGAGCTGGTACCATTCCTACAGAAGCTATTCCAAAAAGCTGGAGGAGGAACTTCCCCCAACCCAGATCATTCCATGAGGCCAGCATCCTCCTGATACCAAAACCTGGTAGAAACACAACAAAAAAGAAAACTTCAGGCCAATATCCTTGATGAACACTGATGCAAAAATCCTCAACAAAATATCTGCAAACCAAATCCAGCAACACATCAAAAAGTTTATCCACCATGATCAAGTAGGCTTCATCCCCAGGATACAAGCAAGGTTGGTTCAACATACACAAATTAATAAATGTGATTCATTGCACAAACAGAACTAAAGACCAAAATCACATGATTATCTCAATAGATGCGTAAAATGCTTTCAATAAAATTCAACATGCTTCATATTAAAAGTGCTCAATAAACTTGTATTAATGGACTATACCTAAAAATAATAAGAGCCATCTATGACAAAGCCACAGCCAACATTACACTGAATGGGAAAAAGCTGGACGCATTCCCCTTGAAAACTAGCACAAGACAAGGATGCCATGTCTTACCAGTCTTATTCAACATAGTATTGGAAGTCCTAGCCAGAGCAATCAGGCAAGAAAAAGAAATAAAGAACATTCAAATAGGAAGAGAGGAAGTCAAATTATCTCTGTTTGCAGATGACATGATTCTATATCTACAAAACCCCATATTCTCAGCCCTAAAGCTCCTTCAGCTAATAAAGAACCTTAGCAAAATGTCAGGACAAAATCAATGACAAAAATTACTACCATTCCTATACACCAACAACAGCCAAGCTGAGAGCCAAATTAGAAAGGCAATCCCATTCACAATTACCACAAAAAGAATAAAATATCTAGGAATACAGCTAATCAGGGAGCTGAAAGATCTCTACAATGAGAATTACAAAACACTGTTCAAAGATATCAGAAAAGACACAAACAAATAGAAAATCATTCCACGCTCATGGATAGGAAAGATCAGTATCATTAAAATGACCATACCGCCCAAAGCAATTTACAGATTCAATGTTATTCCTATCAAACTACCAATGACATTCTTCACATAAGTAGAAAAAACGATTTTAAAATTCATACGGAAACAAAAAAGAGCCCAAATAGCCAAGGCAATCCTAAGCAAAAAGAACAAAGTTGGAGGCATCACATTACCTGACTTCAGACTATACTACAGGGATATAGTAACCAAAACAGCATGGTGCTGGTACAAAAAAACAGGCTCATAGACCAATGGATCAGAATAGAAAGCCCAGAAATAAGGCCACACACCTACAACTACCTGATCTTCAACAAAGCCGACAAAAACAAGCAATGGAGAAAAGACTCATCTCCATTAGTACTTAAATATTTTTGTTATAAATGGAGAGGATTTACCATCTGAACAAAACTGAGGTCACTGGGTGGAAGGCCTGGGATGGTGATAGGTGCCTTATCTGTCAAAAGTTCTAGGCCAGGACATGGGATCTGAGGTAAATTATAGGATGAGTCTACCTAAGCCACAGGTGAACACTGTGAGCCCTTTTTTCATAGTTATTCACAATCTGTGATGTCAATGAGCAAACCTAAGTACACACCTTTGAGTTAAAATGTATTTTGCCAACCAAGTCAATATAAAAGGTATCTGTCAAGTTTTATCTTTACCGGTGTTTGCTGTTCCATTTGGGTAGAATTCTGGACTTCTTGATGGCAAAATTTTATTTCACCACTATCTGTTGTTTGAATAATAAAATTATATATTCTTTTCATATTCACTTGCCTGCTTATAGTCATTCTATTGACAGTTATGAGTGCTTAAAAGAGAAAGAGAAAAAACGCAGAGCTGGAGGTAACTCTGCTATCCTTCTCTTTCTCCCCCATGTCTACTAGTACCATTCTAGTAGACATGGGGTAGGGGGTGCAGAAAGAGGCAAACATAGCTCTACCCAGTAACGAAACACTGCCAATGTCTTCTATAGCTTGATGCTTGTGGTGGTCCCAGCCTGCCCACCTGTTTCTCACTTGTGTATGCACTGCCCAAGAAAACCTATCTTGATTACTCAGACCTCAAACATCCCTTCACTCAAGACATAGTGGTATAAACATGTTAAAATTATAACTACTAGAAGACCTAAAAACAGAGGGGTCGAGTTAAATTGGGATACAAAAGGATTACAAATATTATAGTTTCTTTTATGGCCTACATGTCATTTTCCCCATGGTTAGCATATAGTACATAAATAATAAAAAGCTCCAAGAGGGTTGATACAAAGTCAGTTTTGTTCACTGCTTTATCCCCAGTGTTTGGCCCACAGTGTTTATGCTGAGTGACTGAAAGACTGGGTGGATGGATAGGTAATGAGCCATTCACACAGTGAAATACCATACAGCGATTAAAGTAAATAGTTGAATCTCTGAATTGATATGAAAATACATTTTATTATTAGTGTTTTGGCTGCAAATAACAGAAAAATTCCCAAATCAATAAGACATGTAAAATAAAAAATTCTCATATAAGGAGTTCTTAAGGAAAGAAGCTATAGTTAAAAAAAAAAAAAAATCCAGGCCAGGCATGGTGGCTCATGCCTGTAATCCCAGCACTTTGGGAGGTCGAGGCAGGAAGATCATTTAGGACCAGCCTGGGCCAAAAAGTGAGACCTCGTCTCTACAAAAGAAATAGAAAAAAATTAGCCAGGCATGGTGGTGCATGCCAGTAGTTCCAGCACTTCAGTAGACAGAGCTCGGAAGACAACTTTACAACTCACAGCAGTCTTGACTGCCTGGGCTAATCATGCCACTACACTCCAGCTTGGGCAACAGAATGAGACACTCTCAAAAAAAAAAAAAAAAAAATCCAGTTTCTATTCATGTTTCCACAGTGTCAACAGTAGCACAACAGCCTGTCCTGAGGCTGGCTCTCCTCATGTTACAAGGAAGCTGCTAGAGTTCCATTTGTCACATGCCAGTATAGCTGTGTCCAGCAGAAAAGGGGTTGTGACTTTCAATTTTTTTATTTTATTTTAGAGATGGGGGTCTTGCTGTGTTGCCCAGGCTGGTCTCAAATTCCTGAGTTAAAGAATTCTCCTTCCTTCCAAGTAGTGGGGACTACAAGCACACACCATTATGCCTAGCCTTGCGTCACGTTTTAGGAGAAAGAAAACCTTTTCTACACTTTCTAATTGTCTTCCCCCCATCTCTCATCGACATTGTAAACACTCATTCCTGAATCAGTCCCTGGAAAAAACAATAAAATTGTAACAAATAGCTTGGTGAAGCACATGTTCCTGTGGTAGAGAGATGAGTACCTGAACCAAATCAGAATTCCTTATCAAGGGTGAAGGGGAGAAATGAATGGCCTTTGGCTATGCCACAAGCAGTTCCTGCCATAGATGTCTGTAATGCTGTGAGTAGAAAAAATGACTTGTAAAAAAAATGTATAATGTCATTCCATGGTGTTAAAAGTAGATATATAGATATTTATAAATATGCATTGTATAAATATGTATAATTTATGTATACATTTATGTATAAATTATACATATTTATAAATACATGACATATATTTATAATATAGATATTTATAAATATATATAATTTATAATTATATAGAGAAACACATTCTATTTCTATATTTCTTTTAATACTTTGGGTTTGCTACAGTGAAAATATATATATTCCCTATACGGTAAACAAAAAATTCTGTTACAAAATCTAAAATCCTTTGTCCTTTGTTAGATTTATTACTAAGGATTTAATTCTACCATGAGTAGTATATCATTTTCAAAAAATTATATCCTGTGTTTGCTGTTTGTATCTTTTAGAAAGAGTTTAAGTCTTATTACTTGTATCCTATAATCTCCCAAACATTCCTCTACCTACTGAAATATGGTTTTCAACCCTAATACTTCTTGCCCAAAGCAAGAATATCCTCCTTAACCCACATCTTACACTTCATAGAATCCTTTCACCTGGAGAATCATTTCCACTTTCTGGAAATACTCTCTTCCCTTCGATTCTGTGACTACTCTCCTACATCTCTGGCCTTTCTTTTCAGTTTCCTTTGTGAGTTCTCTTCCTTTGTTCATTCCTTAGGTTAGTCTTTCTCAACACTGTTGCCCTAAAAGTCCTTCTCTTTCTGCATATTTTACATTGGCAATCTCTCCTTCATTCATGACTTCACATAGTATTTATAACCAAATGACTACTAACTGTGCATCTTCTGCTCTGTTCTTCCAGGAACCATGCCAGAGACTGTTGATGTTCACCAATACCCATATTCTCCTCTTAGTTCTCAGGTACAAGCTAGAATGTATTTTTCAGCCATTTGTGCTGTCAGAGTGATTATCTGATGTTACTCTGGAAGTAAAGTTACTACTTCTAGGCCCATAAAATCCTCCCATGGGCAATACTCATTCTGCCGGGTGAATAAAAGAATTTCAGAGACCTGGACAAAAGTCCTGGATGAAAGAAGCCTTAATTAGCATATGGAGCAGATTCCTTTTCTACCACTCCCACTCACATTGGACTTGTGAGTGTGAAATAAGCTTTTGTTGTGTTTAGTTTAACACAGCATTCTCCCCTTATCCACGGTTTCACTTTCTGTGGTTTCAGTTACCCACAATACAACAATACAATACAATTTGCTATTTGGAGAGAGGGAGGGAGGGAGAGAGAGAGAGAGAGAGAGAGAGAGAAACCACATTTATATAACTTTTATAACAGTATATTGTTATAATTGTTCTATTGCTATTGTTGCTAATCTCTCACCATGCCTCATTTATATATTAAACTTTATCATTGGTATATATGTATAGGAAAAACATAGTGTATATAGAATTCCATACTAACTGTAGTTTCAGTGGATACTGGGGGTCTTGGAATGTATCTCCCATGGATAAGATGGGGACTACTGTACTAAAGGCTTGTCTGTTTCAATAACTAACATTATTTACCTTAACTAATAGAGACCCACATATTTAATTGCATCCACAGCTTTGTTAACTACAACCAGACACAAAACAAGCTCATCATTTTCCTCTTCCCCACCAACCTTCCACCTAACCTTCTCCTATAGCTCTGATCTCTCTCAGTTATTACCTCATCCACCTAATTTTTAAAAAGGGACGTCTGTCAAAATTGAGTCCTTCCTCTTCTCTGTTATACAAGGCTAATTATCAAGAGCTCTCTGGAATCCAACCACTTTTCTCTATGCCCACTTTTGACACTTTCATTCCAGGCATCATCACCTGGCTCGATTACTGCAATAGACTCCTGATTTCCCTGCTTATATTCTTGCTTTTCACCAATTTGTCCTCCATAGTGCAATCAGATTTGTCTTGGAAAAGTGTAAGTATAATCATGTTACTATTCTCCTTGATATTCTGAGAATAAAGTTCATCCACCTTAGCCAGGCTTAAAAAGTCCTGTATTAACCATTCCTTGTGTATCTCTCTAGCCCCAACAACTGTGCCACTTTTTCTTATACTCAATCCTCTACCATACTGAATATTGTTCTGTTCCTCGAACATATTATAAACTTTGTTCTTCTCTCTGCTACTGCCTATTAATGTGAATAATGGTGGTCACAACATTTAATTTTTATGCTATTGTGTTTTCAGAGTGTTTGCTATAAGTGAGGACTCAATACTTTTAAAGTGATTGATAGACTAAGTTTGGTCGGACCACAGACAAAACCTACATGTATATTCAATATAAAGACATGTCAGAGTTCTCTTCACATTAATATCTATAAATAGAAACACCAAAATCAACTGCACTTTCAAAATAGTAATTATATTAGAAGAAAAGGATATACGTAGCTGTTACAAAGAGACTCATAAGGAAAGTGGCTTAAAACAAGAAATGTATTTCCCACTCACATTACAGTTCGAATGTGGGTTGTCCAGGTTGGCAGAGCAACTATTGTCCATATGGACATTCAAGGACCTGAGTCCTTTTCTCATACAGCTCCTTCACTCTCTTGGGGATTGTGCCACCATCTACATGGTCAAAACGAGGTCACCATGAGTTCTAGCCAGTGAAAAAGAAGAAGAGAACATGGAAGAGAAAAGAGAAAAGAGCATGTATCAGCCTGGCTTCTAACAGAAAAACAGAAGCAGTAGGATAGACATATATTGACATGGTTTGGCTCTGTGTCCCCACCCAAATCTCATGTTGTATTGTAATCCCCAGTGTTGAAGAAGGGACCTGGTGGGAGGTGATTAGATCCATGGAGGCATATTTTTCCCTTGCTGTTCTCATGATAGTGAGTTCTCAAGAGATCTGGTTGTTTAAAAGTGTGTTGCACTTCCCCCTTCACTCTCTCTCCCATGCCACTATGTGGAGACACACTTGCTTCCCCTTCACCCTTCTGCCATGATTGTAACTTTCCTGAGGCCCCCCTTACAGCCTGTGGAACTGTGAGTCAATTAAACCTCTTTTCTTCATAAATTACCCAGTCTCAGGTAGTTCTCTATAGCAGTGTGAGAACAGACGAATACAAAAAATTGGTGTCAGAGAAGTGGGACATTGCTATAAAGATATCTGAAAATGTAAAAGCAACTTTGGAGCTGGGTATTGGGCAGAGTTTGGAACAGTTTGGAGGGACCAAAAGAAGACAGGAAGATATGAGAAAGTTTGGAACTTCCTAGAGACTTTTTGAATGGTTTTGACCAAAATGCTGATAGTGATATGGACAGTGAAGTCCAGGCTGATGAGGTCTCAGATGGAGACGAGGAACTTATTGGGAATTGGAGCAAAGGTCACTCTTGCTATGCTACAACACAAAGAGACTGGCAGCATTATGCCCCTGCCCTAGAGATCTGTGGAACTTTGAACTTGAGAGAGAGGATTTAGAGGGTCTGGTGGAAGAAATTTTTAAGCAGCAAAGTGATCAAGATGTAGCCTGGCTGCTTCTAACAGCATACGCTCATATGCATTCAAGAAGAGATGGTCTGAAATTGGAACTTACATTGAAAAGAAGCAGACCTTAAAAGTTTGGAAAATTTGCAGCCTGACCATGTGGTAGAAAAGAAAAACTCATTTTCTGTGAAGAAATTCTAGCTGGCTATAGAAACTTACATAAGTGAAGAGGAGCCAAACGTTAATAGCCAAGATAATGGGGAAAATGTTTCCAGGGCATTTCAGATGTCTTCACAGCAGCCTCTCCCATAACAGGCCTGGAAATCTAGGAGGGAACAATGGTTTGTGGGCTGGGCCCAAGGCCCTGCTGCTCTGTGCAGCCTAAGGACATGGCTCCCTGTGTCTTAACTGCTCCAGCTATAGTAGTGGCTAAAAGGGGCCAAGTTACAGCTCAGGCTGTTGCTTCAGAAGGTGCAAGCCCCAAGCCTTGGTAGCTTCCATGTGGTGTTGGGCCCGCAGGTGTACAGAAGACAAGAGGTGAGCTTTGGGAGCCTCTGCCTAGATTTCAGAAGATGTATGGAAACAAATTGAGATCCATGTAGAAGTCTGCTGCAGGGGCAGAGCTCACATAGAGAACCTCTACTAGGACAGTGTGGATGGGAATGTGAGGTTGGAGTCCTCACACAGAGTCCCCCCTGGGGCACTGCATAGTGGAGCTATAAGTAGAGGGCCGCTGTCCGCCAGACCCCAGAATCACAGATCTACCAACAGGTTGCACCATGCATCTGAAAAAGTTTCATGCACTCAATGCCAAACCATGAAAGAAGCTGCGGGGCCTGTATCCCACAGAGCCACAGAAGAAGAGCTACTCAAAGCTATAGGAACCCACTTCTTGCATCAGCATGCTGTGGATGTGAGACATGGAGTCAAAGGATATTATTTTGGAGTTTAAGATTTAATGACCATTCTGCTGGGTGTTGGACTTACATGGGACTTGTAACCACTTTGTTTTGGCCAATGTCTCCCTTTTAGAATGGGAGCATTTACCCAATGCCTGTGTCACCATTGTATCTTGAAAGTAACTAAGTTGTTTTTGATTTTACAGCTTCATAGGTGAAAGGGACTTGCCTTGCCTCAGATGAGATTTTGGACTTGGACTTTTGAGTAAATGCTGGAATGAAGTAAGACTTTGGGGACTTGTCAGGAAGGCCGGGTTGGTTTTGAAATGTGAGAAGGACATGAGATTTGAGAGGGGGCAGGGGTGAAATAATATGGTTTGGCTCTGTGTTCTCACCCAAATCTGATGTTGAACTGTAATCCCTAGTGTTCGGGGAATGACCTGGTGGGAGGTGATTAGATCATGGGGGTGAATTTCTCCTTTACTGTTCTTGTGATATTGAGTGAGTTCTCAGGAGATATGGTTGTTTAAAAGTGCCTAGCACTCCCCCCTTCACTCTCTCTCTCCTGCCACCATGTGAAGATGTTCTTGCTTCCCCTTCACCCTTCCGCCATGGTTGTAAGTTTTCTGAGGCCTCCCCCAGGCATGCTTCCTGTACAGCCTGCAGAACTGTGAGTCAATTAAATTGCACTTCTTATAAATTACTCAATCTCAGGCAGTTCTTTACAGCAGTGTGAGAATAGACTAATACATGTATCAAGAGATTTATTGCAAGGAATTGGCTTCTGAGATTTTGGGTAGGAATCCAAGGAATAATGGCTAGGAAAATCTCAAATCTATAGAGCAGGCACCTTAGGAAGGGCAGGCTGTAGTAAACTCTACAACAGAAACTAAAGCTCACAGATAGAATTTCTTCCTCCTCAAGGAAATCTCACTTCTGCTCTTAAGCACTTTGAACTGACTGGATTGGTCCCAGTGCAAGGATAACATCTTTTACGTAAATCCAACTCAGATATCAATCACAGTTACAGAAGGTATCTATAAAATACCTTCACAGGCTGGGTGTGGTGGCTCTTATTTGTCACCCCAACATATTGTGAGGCCAACGCAGGAGGACTGCTTGGCCCAAGAATTCCAGACCAGCTAGGGCAACATAGTGAGATTCTGACTCTATTTAAAATTAATTAATTAATAATAAATAAATAAGTAAAATACCTTCACATCAATACCTCAATTCTCATTTTATCAAATTAACTGGGGACTATCGCCTAGCCAGGTTGGCACATAGAACTGACCATCACAGAGGAGAAAGGAACATGGAGGAATGCATAAAGGAGAAGAACACTAGAGGAGAATTACCCACTGTGTTCGGGCCCAGGTGAAGGAGGCACCTTCACTTGCACTCACATTCCACTACGAGATCTTAGTCATGTGGATGCACCTAATTGCAAGGAGGACTAGGAAATGTAGTCCAGCCATGTACTCAGTATAAAAGTAAAAATAGTTTTAGTGGACAACTAAGTGGTCACCATGGCAATGGTCAATTTTGGGAAAGTGGGTCTCAGTTCTTTAGTTGTGCATGTTTGGTCCTCATGCTACAGAACTGAGAATGGACTTTTCTCTTTCCAAATGAAGTCTTACTAATACCTAAAAACCTGAAATCATTGCTGATATATATTGGCTTACATATGCAATAGACCATACAAGGGTATTGCTTGTCCAGCTGCTATTTTTTTCCAGCAAAGGTATGAGCTTTGATCAAACTTCAGTAATTATTTGTGCAAATTTCCATCATGTAACCCTGCTAAATGTACTGAGTCCATATTATATAATTGACATTCTACTACCTATTTTATAATAAACAACTGAGAACGTCTAGTTCTATCAATTCACCAAGGGAGAATAATAAACACTGAAATATTTTGGCTGATTAAACCAGAGAGATGTGATCATATAAGAGCAAGCTTCCTGACTTTGAAGCTTGTGAAAGACTGTGAGATAACCCTGGGACTGGAAACATGTTTCATTTCTCTTAGCAGCTTTATTTCATTTTCACTCATTCACTTTTTTTTTGAATCTATAGACATGACCCTGAAATAACCTTTCTGCTGCCACCCTTCCATTCATTTTCTCCTCATTGTCACTCTTCCTAAAATCTAATTACTAAGCAAGGAAGGAAGAAATAGAAGGAGACAGCCTGGAATTTCACTGAGTTTGGCTTCCTTCCAGCTCTGATTTTTCCACATGCATTCCCAACACTGCTAAAGTTAAGACGTTTAAGTGACTTCCATGTTGGTGGGATATCATTATCACTATGTTCCTATCACTCTAGGGTCCCTAAAACATTATGTGTGGCCATGTATTGCAGTTACTCTTTTAATATGTCTCACTTTCAAATGAGGTGAAAGGTAGTGAGGAAGCCAGTTAAGATATGGTGCCTGTTCTCCAGAAATTTACCAGCAAGGGACATGATAGATGTGCACAGAACAAAATTAGGGCCCATCCCTTACTAGAAGAACCTTTAGTTTTTTATGAACATGCTCCCCTCTTTCCCTCCAGGTTTTGTCTCCAGATTTTTCTGAAAATATTACTGAAGCCAGCTGGGAAAAGGAGCAGTTTGGATGAGACCGGGATAAGAAGTGGTTAATAAAACCTGATCATCTATTCTTGAAAAAATAAATAGCTGATACCACCGTTCTGAACTATTACAGTGAATTCCACATAGGCACTGAAGGTGCAAGCTTTCATGAATTGCTTGCCTTTGAGTCAGGTACTGTGTTAAGGACATTATGTTTAGGACTAGATTTACTTCTCCAAAAAGCTAATTCCATGAGGTAAGTATAATTAGCTCCAATTTTCAAATAAGGACATCAATATTCAGAGAGATTGATTAATTTGCCCAGAATCAAATTGCTAACATGTAGTAAAGATGTTAACTTATCTGTGTTTTTTCTACTGCACATAAATGCACAAGAACCTGCGTTAAAAGGAATTGTCTCTGGTAGTGTCTTAGTGCAAGATGCTAGTTTTAAAATGTTGTTTAAGCCTGGGAGGCTTAAATAACAGAAATGTATTTCTCAGTTCTGGAGGCTGGGGAGTCCAAGGTAAAGATGCCAGCAGATCCAGTGTTTGGTGAGGACCGGTTTCTTGGTTTGTAGATTTCCATCTTTTCATTGTATCCTCACATGGCAGAGAACAGAAGGCAGAAAGCAGAGAGCAGAGAGATATGCTTTCTCCTGTATTTTTATAAGAGCGCTACTCATTTATGAGGACTCCACCCTCATGACTAATCACTTCCTAAAGGCCCTACTGCCTAATACCATCATATTGGGGATTCGAATTTCAACCTATGAATTTTAGGGATAATACAAACATTCAACCTATAGCAGGTACCTTTAAAAAGAATTATTTCTACTCATTAAAATATGAAAAATAAAGATATGAATTATTAAATATTTTAATATGTATGAGACTGACTTCAGAATCTATTTTCTAAAGATCACAGAACTACTTAGATAAATTGAGTGCAAGTTTAAAGAGTAAAAATGGCACAAGGACAAAGAAGAGGGGAGGAAGAAAGAGTACCTCTTTTTATCCTTCAGCTGCTGAAAAGCTTGGATGAAGTTAGCCTTAACTAGGTTCAGAAATAAATTCCAACACGTACTCAAAGTTAGTGGGTCTTAAGTTATAATGGTATTAGGTTCATTTATGAACTAAAGATATTAAAAATGAAATTTTATTTGTATATATTTTTATTCTTTCATTAAATATGCCTTTTACACTATCATTACAAAATAACATAATGATCACTTTCTAAATGAAATGACCTCAATCTACATTCTACTTGCACTTCAAGACACCAAGTCCTCAGCTCACACAGTATTTTCATCCACAAAGACAATTCTCAAAGCACCAAACTGTTTCTGCCTCTATTAACATACCTTTTACATTGTACTAAAATTCTATTCATGTATCTATGAATGGTATCTAACATGGTGCCTGCGTAGATAATAGTGGATGAATGAAAGAGGGGGAAAAAGAGAGAAATGAAGGAAAGAAAAAGAAAGAAAGAATACTGATTGGTCCTCTTGAGGACAGAGACATTGCTAGACGCAAGAAAAAAAAAATCTTTGCCCATGATCCACTCACACACATGGAAAAGAGTAACAGCATTGCTACCCCTGGTAGCATTCACTGAGCACTTACTATGTGTCAGGCTCTACTCTATAAATAGTTGCCATCATCCTTCTCATTATTATCTATGAGTACACTGAGAAACTGAGATTATGCAATTAGCCCAAAGTCACAGTTAGCAAATGATGAAGTCATTATTTAAACCTTAGCAACCTGAGTCTAGTTCCCATACTCATATCCAGGACTTTCTACTACCTTCCAAATAAACAGGTAATTACATTGTTCCATGCCCAAAAAGAACTCTGTTCCAAGTGCCAAAGGAACAGAGAAGACGTAGTCTGTGCAGGTGGGAAAGAAAACAAGCAGGCAAAGAGAAAAAATTATCCCAAATTATAGAGATCTGAAAGCACCTGGCAAATTCCATGTGTAAAGAAGGTAGTAAGGGGTGGAGTAGGGGAGCGGGGCTAGAGACTCTGAATGTGGGCTGGGAACTGATTGTAAAGATATTTTCATTCAACATTTCACAATCAACTATTTACTGAACACCTACTACATGCCAGCACACAGCCATGAATAAAGCAGACAGAAACCCTTTATGGGGCTTACATCCTAGGGGGGGCGGTGACAGACAATAAATGTGTATATTGTGGCATGTGGTAATGAAACAAGAGAAGTTTTCCCTTATCCCCCTCACAGGGCATGCGATGGGACTGTGGCTCACTTCTTCCGCGTCCCGCTGCTCAGACCCCTAGGGGGAACATGCAGAGGGGCAAGTCATGGGGCTCCAACCCCACAGCGCATCTAGGATCGAGTGTTTACAGCTCCGGAAGCCCCAGTGGGCATGTGTTACAGTGCGCTCTTTCAGTTTTGCCATCTGCAGGCGGCCTGTGTTAATCAGCTCAATTAGACCCTCTGCCTTACCGCAAGGACAGAGGGCTTTCTGTATCCTGGGATTCTTGCCCTAGTGTACTGGAAAAATCAGATCACATGTGGACTTGGAGGATGGGTGCAAGGTGTTATTGAGTGAAGGCAGCTCTCAGAGACGTAGATGGGGAAGCCAGAAGTGGGATGGAGTGGGAAGGTGGTCTTCCCATGGAATCGGGCCGCCCAGCGACTAGACTCTCTTCCAGTGGAATTCCCCTCGGCGTGTGCCTCTTTCTGCCGTCCATGGCCTGCCGGCATCTGCCACTGTTTTCTTCTGCTTGTGTGTTTCTCTCGACCTCCAGTTGCTTATTTGTGTGCCCACTAGGGTCTTGGGGATTTTAGAGTCACAGGATGAGGGATATGGTGGGCCAGAGTGGTCTTGGAAAAATGCAACATTTGGGCATGAAACAGGAGTGCCTGACCTCACTTAGGTCTGTGGGCATAGGCCTGAGGGTGGAGCCCTCACCAGGGACCCTGCCCTTCTCTACCCAGCACTGCCCTGCCACTGTCCTGTATCAGTGGTAAGTGCTAAGGATGAAAATCAACCCATGTAAGGAGACACAGAGTGAGGGGTGGGTGCTATTTGAGATAGGGTGGTGTCTGATAAGGCATTTGCACAGAGAATGCAAATGAAGGAAGCCTTTATTTTATAAGCAGGGACAGTTCATGAAGGAGTTTAAGTAAGGATGTGATTTGATAAGATTTCCTTTTCTGGAAGCCACTTTTGGCTAATGGCTTGGAGTGGTGACAGGGAGTTGAGGTTGAGGAGAGCTAGAGGACCACTTAGAAAACTATTGTGAACTACTATATTACAGTAATAATGAGAAATTATGATCGACTAAACCACGGTGGCAACATGTCTGTGGTTTGTAAATAAGAATAAGCTTCTCGTGGAACCTGGAACGCTGAGGAGGTCTCTTTCCAGTAACTTGGACCAGAGACAACTGTAAATGTGCTGAAAGCCAGAAGATGTTGGGGAAGCTGGCAGAGAAAACCTGAGAGTTATGTATTGCTCAGCCTGCAGCATCCATGAATGACTGAAGGGAGTATCTGGACCTTTTCCTCACTTCCAAAGGCAAGTGCTACCAGAAAGGAAGAAGAAAACCTTTAAGTGGTCTTAGCTTACAACAGTGATATTATCCAATATCTTTATTGTCATGGATGAAAATGGGAAATAAAAGATTCTAATGGCTCCTAACTCCTTCCCACTCACACGGACATTAATCACACCATGGTCAGTCACCCACCAGCATGTGTGCCCACCACAAAGGTCACTGCCACTCGACACAGATGCAGTGAGGGTAGGTACTGCCATACAGCAGAGACAGGTGAAGGCTGGCAGCCTGGCAATGGAGAAAAGAGCAGGGGTGAAGGTGGTATGCAGACAGGAGTAAGGGACAAAGAGGGCCTGGGCTGTGCCTGAGCTAGCTTTCTGTTAGAAGACTAAAAGAACTGAAAGTAGGCTGGGCTCTGTGACTCATGTCTGTTATCCCAGCGCTTTCAGAGGATGAGGTGAAAGAATCACTTCAGGCCAGGAGTTCAAGATCAGCCTGGGCAACATAACAAAACCCCATCTCTTCAAAACAGTAAAAAAATATGCTGGGCACGGTGGCCTATGCCAGTAGTCCCAGCTATTCAGGAGGATCACTTGAGCCCAGAGGTTCAAGGCTGCAGTGAGCAATGATCACGCCACTGCACTCTAGGCTAGACAACAAAGCAAGACCCTGTCTCTAAAAAATAAAAATTTAAAAAAAGAAATGAAAGTCAACAACCTATAATGAAGACAAACACCAAAGACCACCGTAGAGAAGGGCAGTAAGGGCTTCAGGACGGTGCCCAGCCTGGAGGCGGTGAATTCTTTCTTTCTCCTTCCCTAAAATTTTTAGAGGGCTGTGGGTTGGATTTTAGGGAAAAACAAAAGAATTCATTAAACTAGAGGTTCTGCAAATAGATAACAGGTGTGCCACAAGATATTGATGTTTGTACTTTTTTTTCAGTGATGACAAAATTGAGTCATTTCCAAATTTACAACAGTTGACATTATGGTTGACAAGTATTTTTGTAAAGGTCTCTCTGGATGTTTCCTGAACTCGTGAATTCTTATCTTGCTGGTAAGCTTAGATGAATAGTAATCTACAGAGAGTCCTCTATAAAGGCTATGAGATAGCACAAGTCCAGGTGTGTAATGCAAAATATAATTTTCCTATGTGTTCCATGAGTTACAAAGACAGGTGGCACTAGGTTAAACCCTTGTTTGTTTTTTAGAAGGAATGTGATTTATGACTAAGTTTTGTTTACCACAGTGTCCTTGTTACCTAGCAGAGAGCCTGGCACCATAAAAAGTTTACTAAAAGCTTCTTGAGTGGAAAAGCTGATTTAAGAGCCCTGGGAAGCTGTTTCAGGGTCCCTAGTGGCCACCTTGTCAGCTGGAGGTCCACTTGGGGGCTGGAGATACCTTCAGTCTGCAGGTTATTTTTGATTCTGAAGAGCTAAAAGGAACTGGAGCAGGGCAGAGAAGAAGGAAAGCTGGCTGCTTACCAGAATCAAGAGACAGAAAAATAAAAGGACTTCCAAAGCTTTCCTTGAGCATAGTCAGCCCAGGCTTTCCAGAGAGGTAAGATGGCTGGGACTCTAGAGGGATCTAGCAACCACGTAGTGGACAGTAGAGTTGCCCGGTATACACACTTCGCTTGCACACATTCACCTCCTTCTGCTCCACAACAGGGAGTGAGAGAGTGAGGGTAGGAGTTGAGGAGAAGGAGTAAAGAGAGGAGACTAGAAAGAAAGAATAAATGAGAAATCGCTACATTGTTTTCCATGCACTGAGCACCTCCAAATGGGAGATATGTATCCATTGTTCCCTTAGCCATTTGGTACCCACATGCCTCTCACAATATAAACATCTTGCTGAACTAATCTCTTCAAACATTTAATTTTTTGTAGAGTAAGGCATCTAAACATAGGTATTTAATCTAGTGCTAAATTATAGAAACAGAAATCCATTCTAATACTTTGTCAGACTTGTAAGAGATGGTATGTTGATCTCTACCATGACACCTTCCTAATGGCTTTTCAAAGGTTTGACCTTATGGGCTGGGCTTCGTGTCTAACCTCAGGAGACATTTGGCCTTGTTATATTGCTCAGGGACCTGTTCCTGATGAAGCCCCAGTTTTGTTCATTTTTCTCTGAGTAGCTATGTTCTCTTGTTGAGGTTACCCTCAGCCCAGGGATTGAATCATGACTGATTCAAGTCATTCATGGTTGTTTTATTCTCTTGCCAGGTAACTGGTTTAAATATGAATGTATAATATAATTCTGTCCAGTTATAAGTGAGGGGAAATCAACTGGGATGATTCTAGAAAGGTTTTCATTAGTCTCAAAAAACAAAACAAAACAAAAAAGCAAAAATAGGAATATTTCCCCTTTTCTATCTCTGGATATTCTTGTCTTCATAAGATTACTTGGAACCAAGCAGCCACTGCGGGAGTCAGCAAAAGAGGATGACATAAATAAAAGTGTCTCTGTTGACATTTGAGGCAAACTTAGAATTGCCCTGCCTTCAAACTTCTAGGTATGCAGTATAGTAAGTATTCTTATTATTTAGGCCACTTTTTGGTGTGTTTTCCTTTTATTCCTTATAGTCTATGGAAGATTAAAGATGTCCATAAATTATTTACTTCTCTTATTGAGCAGTATTGTCCAGTTCCTCTCCCCTTGAAGCCAGGTGAACCCTAGTGGCTTGCTTGATCAATAGAATACAATGGGAGACTTATGAGCTTAGGTCACATGAAGCTTTGCAGTTCCCACATAGTCTTTTTATTTACTTATTTATTTTTTTAGAGATGAGGTCTCACTATATTTCCCAGGCTGGTCTCAAACTCCTGGGCTCAAGCAATCCTCCCACCTCAGCCTCCCAAAGTGTTGAGATTACAGGTGTCAACCACCATGCCTGGCATCCATACTGTTTTCTTGAAAGGCTCCCTCTGAAAGACAGTAGTGGCAATGTAAGAAATTCAACTATCCTTAGACCGTGATGCAGTGAGAAGCCCAAGACACATGGAGAGGAAACACATAGGTACTCTAGCTGATAGCCCAACCTGACTTCCTAACCAGTTTCAAAGACTAATTGCATCGAATAAGTTAAGCAGGCAAGAAAGACTTTATTCAAAACTACTGCAATAGGGAAGAGAGATAGAACTGAACTCTGAATACAACAGTAGCAACTGGGGGGTTATAGCTAATGGGCAGGATAAGGAAGTCAGTGGATGGAAAAATAATAAGGTGAACTTGACAAGCTGTAAAGGTAGAATATTCTTGCTAAATTCGCTTGGCAGGATTCTTGATAAAACTAGGCTAGGCAGACCAAGAACAAGAGGCCGAGGATGAGGTCTGGTAAAGAAGATGGCTTAGAGAAGCCTGACTGAAGTTTGTTCAAGTAGGGATTCCTTGTCACCAACAGCTACATCAACTGCTAGTCACATGAGTGACATCTGGGATATCCAGCCAAGTCTTTAGATGACTCTAGCCCAAGCTGCTATCTCACTGCAACCACACAAAATATACCAAGCAAGAACCACCCAGCTGAGCCCCATCAAATTATAGACTCATGAGAGATATAACAAATTGTTTTAAAACACTAAGTTTTACTGGTTTTTTTTATGCAGCAGTAGATAACCAAAGCACAACCAAAAGCATTCCAAGTGATACAAAGATCTAGAAGATATGAGCAAATTTATTTGCACACAAGTATCTTCTGAGGAATTCAGATGTTGAAGTGACATAATGAAAAGAGTACCAGGACTACTCAAAGGACCTATACCACTGCAACAGGAGAGAGGGTGCTGCTAAGGCTTAACATATAAAAAAGAGTATAGGTCCATTCTCGCACTGCTATAAAGAGATACCTGAGACTGAGTAATTTATAAAGAAAAGAGTTTTAATTGGCTCAGCTTCTGGTGAGGCCTCAGGAAACTTGCAATCACGGCAGAAGGTGAATGGGGAGCCAGGCATCTTACATGGTGGAGCAGGATCACGAGAGAGAGCAGGCAGGTGCTACACACTTTTAAACAACAAGATCTCACAATAACTATCATGAGAACAGCACTAGGGGGCTGGTGCTAAACCATTAGAAACCAACCTCATGGTCCAATTGCCTCCCACCAGGCCCTACCTTCGACATTGGGGATTACAATTCAACATAGGATTTGGGTGAAGACACAGATCCAAACAATAACAGGAATCACAGGGTGGCAAGAAATTTGAACTAGACATGTTTTGGAGCCTTCTCTGTTGTCATATAAGAATTGAGGAGCTGTAAATAATAGTTGGAAAACTCACTGAATCATTCATTATACAATCAAAAAATAATGAGAAACTTACCACAGAGGTAGACCAACAATAAATGAGTGAATGGATAGGATATAAACAGAGCAGGAAACTGGTAGTCCACAGTGATTGTCTTTTTTGCTGCCACTCCCTTTGCTACCCTGCACGGCTGTGCTGTGCCTGGCCTGGCCCTATCCCTTGAGTGTGCTGTCTGAGTACACTTATAGGCACCCCTTTCCACAGCTCTCTCCTCAACCTCAGGCATGGTCACAGAGACCCTCACTGATGCTCTCAAGGCACTTGGTGTCTAGTGCCACAGCCATTGTCCAGCCATCCCTTATCTGTCCACTGCATGCAAGTTGGGCCTGGGGCTGCCACTGAAGGAAACCCTCAGTCCCCATCATCCCCCATTTTTCTGAAGATGACTTTCTGTCTCTTGGGTTTTTCCACCCTTGCCTTGTCTAACCCTCAGCCATTTACCTTTGGGACAATCCAGGCTCATCCAAATCAGTGATCTACAAACCCTTCAACTGCTGCACCCAGAGGACTGACAGGTAAGGATGGCAGGAGGGAAAGGAGGCCTGCCTCCAGGGAGCAAGGTCAGATTTCTCTTTTCTGGGGTGGGGGTCCGGTGTGAAAGGAAATAGTTCACAAGAAGCAGAATAACAGTTTTTATTTTCTTTTTACTAATATCTCATCCTATTGCACATGGTATTTGAGAAAGGAGAATTTGGTATTCTCGTCCTTGGGGAAAAATCATTCTGAACTCCTGGAGTACATTTAAATTGTTTCTTGAACTAAAATGATGAAAGTATATTTCAGAGGACAGATTTGAAGGTAAAAAGTTCACAGAAAGGATTTTCCTTATTTATAGCCCAGCCTTCCTCTGAAATGAACAGTATTTCAGTTTATATCAAGATAATTAATAGACCTGAGAAAGCAGTAATCCTAACAAAGATGATACTTAGAAGTGCCTATTTCATTAAAAAGCAAAATATAGTACACAGCATAAAGTTGTCCTGTGTGTCCATTTTGTAAATTCAATCTTCCCCAAAATATAAAAACATCATAAGACTCAGCACTTCAGAAATTAAACACAATCAGCTAAACATGAAAGCAGGTTTTGATATTGATAGATGAAAGTGTCAGTTTGAAGCAGTAACAGTTAACACAAACTGACAGCAATTTAAAAGTGGTCATTTCCAGAGGTATAATCATTCAACCATAGTTTTTTGTAATATAGACAGAGCAAAATAATATGAGAGTTACGACTGATTGTTCCATCATGAAGGGAACATATCCACAGGGAAGTTCACTGCAGTTGGAGTCAGAAGCCATGGCACTTGATGGCATTGCAAATATCACCTGGGGGAGTGGAGGCAAGTTGCTGGGCCAGGAGCTCCTTTCCTCACCCCTGCATTGAAGATACTATCACCCACACTGCCTGCCTCCCTGAGGCTCAAATGGGAAGTATGTGAAAAATATGTGCAATCTCTTTTCAATATACAAATGTTAACTACCATTGTGGTTATTATTGTCAAAGCCAGTGTTGATAGTACTTGAGATATGATGCTTAAAAAATCTTAAGAAATGTGAAATTTCTGTACTATATAGAAATAATAGTTGACGTTTGAGTCCTAAAAATTTTTTTTTATGGATCTATTTGTTTTGCTGTTGTGAATTACGTAGGAGACAAATGCTAATTGGGATGGAAGACCAACCAAGAGATAAAGCTATCTCTGCGAATCACATAAATATTAGCAGTAATTATTGAGCAAATCCTGCATTCTATTTATTCTTTCAACTAACATTTATTGAGTTTTTGCTTCATGCTAGATATGGTGCTAAGTTTTAAACATTCAAGGAAGAGTGGCACAATTTTTGCTCAGGGCTCTTACAGTATACTTGGAAAGACAGTCATGGCCCGATATGATAAGAGCAATAAAGGAAGTGGGTATGTGTAAATAAACATAGGACAGAGGTAATTGCGCTCCAAGAACTTAGAGTGCTTAAGGTTACAATGCTATGTGTAGGAGTGTGTATGTGTGTTTGTGGGTGTGAGTGTGTATATATGCAAATGTGTTGAGCATGTCTCAAGAGGACAATAAATAAAACAAAACATTTTCATGAAGAAATATTTGTTTCAGCAAAATGTTTCCATGTGTTAGCTCAAGTATGCAGTATTCTTTAACTCTTTCATTATGAAAAATGTCAAACATAAAACAAAAGTAGAGAGAAATATATGATGAACTCCCAGGTATCTATCATACAGAATCACAAAGATCAACATCCTGCTTGTTGTGGACTGAACTATGTCTCCCCCTAATTCACATGTTGAAGCCCTAATCCCCAGCACCTCAGCATGTGACTGTATTAGGAGATAGATCCTTCAAAGAGGTCAGTCGGTAGGTTAAAATGAGGTTATTAGGGTGGGCTCCAATCCAACCTGACTTGTGTCTTTATGAGAAGAGGAGACTCGGGCATAGGAGAGACACCAGGGATGTGCACACATAGTCACTGTATGTGGCAGAATCATCGCATCATTCATTATACAGTCAACAAAGGAGGAGGCCATGTGAGGACACAGCAAGAAGGTGGCCATCTGCAAGCCAGGAAGAGAGGCCTCAGGAGAAACCAAATAGAACCTTACTCATTTACAGGGCTGTCAGCAACATACGAACACCTATGTCAGTCTTGGATAGGATAATAGCCTGGCAGCAACTCCAGAGAGATAAAGGTCAAGGTCAGAGCCCACAGCATTAGGCCAAATGGGAAAGGTTTGAACTGCAGGAAGATTGGCCCTTGCCATACTAGAGCCTTACGAATTAGCGCCTATAGACCAGAGGCTATTTCCACGATGTCCTTCCAGTTCCATCTCTAAAACTGTGGCAGCATTCAAGACTTGTGAGTAAAGAAAAGAAAATGAAATAGGAGAGGAATGGAGCCCAGATGTTGCACTTGCACTTCCAACCAATATGATGTAATAGAGACCAGATTTATCTTCCTGTGTGACACAACTAAAAAACCAAAATATGCATAGATATAAGAAACGCTGACATTAAACATTGCACATCTCCTATGACATTGCACATCAGGTAACAAAGAACGGTGATATATAAGAGATGGGGAATAGGAATAGATGAGCCCCATGAGTGCCCCAGATTACTGCCTAAAGAAAGATTTTTCCAGACTGTGATGTAGGGAGCAGGAACCGAGGCAGAGTCAGTGATCTCTTTGTGTTGAAGATATACAAGGTTGGGAATCTAAGGAGCACAAGGTGGCTGAAATTCAAAGGACATGGTACTGGAAAGGTCATAGCTGCACAGAGAGAGAACTCGAAGGGTCCCCCTCAAGTACTCAGTTGAGTAACGATCAGAACACGTATTTAAGGAAACAACCTGAGGTCTTGGCTGGGGTAGGGGGTGGGGTGGTAGCTGGAAAGGATTGGCAAGAATAGTGCCCAAAGACCACACAGGATCAAGAATAGCTCCTGCTCTGAAGCCAGAGTGGAAAACCTCATCATTAATGGAGCATTGGTTGGAGAACTAAAAAGTCTTTTGCTTAAGTAGTAGGAAAAAGTTAAAGCTTGACTAAACACTATAACAAGGTTTGAGTGCAAGACACGGGAAGATCTGTTTCTAAAAAGCTTAACTACACTGCAGAATATTACAGAATAAATTATGTAGAATATTTAAAGGAATACAAAAATAATATACAATTATTAAAATATATACATTGCATTTTATATATTATTAAAATATATAATATATAATTTCTGGCATCCAATCAAAACTTGCCAAGCAGATAAAAAAGCAAAAATATACAACCCACAATAAGAAGAAATCACTCACAATGGATCCAGAAATTATATAGAAAATAAAATTAGTAGATAAAGCCATTAAACAGTATTATTGTATTATTTTATTATTGTAAATGTACTGTAACTGTTATTGTAACTGTATTCCACAGGCCCAGTAAGATTAAACTTGTTGAGTAGAGACATGGAAGATACAAAAAAGACCCGGTTTCAACCTTTTAGAGATGTCTGAGATGAAAACCTCATGGATGGCATTAATAGCAGTTAGATGTTGCAGGACAAAGATTAGTGAATTTGAAGAGATAGCAATAAAAACCATGCAGATTGAAACAGCAAAGGAAAAAAACCAAAAAAAAAAAATGAACAAAGCATCAATGAACTGTGGGACAATTTCAAGCAGCTAAATATATATGTATGTAATTAGAGTCCTGAAAGGGCAGAATGCGACATAAAATATTTTAAGACATAATGGTCAAAATTTTTCCAAATTTGATGAAAAGTATAACCTCCCAGATCATACAACAAGCTAAACAAATCTGAAGTACAAGAAACTTGAAGAAAATTACACCAAGGTATATCAAAATCAAATTCTTAAAACCAGTGATAAAGAGAAATCTTAAAAGTATCATATCTTAAAAGATATGCTGTGTACAGAGGAACAAAGATAAGAGAGACAGTAGATTTCTTGTGGGAAACAATGCAAACTAGAAAACAGTGGAGAATCATCTGGAAAGTACAAAAAGAAAAAAAGTGGGCAACTGGAATTCTTCACCCATTGAATCTATCTTTCCAAACCAAAGATGAATATAGCGAATTCTACCAAATATTTTAAAAAGAATTATCACTAATACTTCTTAAACTCTTCATAACAATAGAGCTAGAGGGAATACTTCCAAACACATGTACGAGGCCAGTAATACCTAAACAATTAGGTATTACTTTGATACCTAAGCCAGACAAAGATACTTCAAGAAAACGACAGGCCAATATCTCTGATGAACACTGATGCAAAAAACCTCAATAAAATATTAGCAAACTGAATTAAAAACACATGAAAAAAATTATACATTGTGACCAGTTGAGATTCATCCCTGGCATGCAAGGCTGGTTTACCAAATACAGATCAATCAAGATAATACATCACATTAATAGAGTGAAAGATAAAAACCACATGCTCATCTTACTTAATGCAGAAAAAGTTTGACAAAGTTCAGCACTTTTTTCTTGATAAAAATTCTGGAGAGTTTAGATATAGAAGGGGAGATTCTTAACATAATAAAGGCCATTCATTAAAAACCCACAGCCAACACCATAACCAATAGGGAACTACTAAGATATTTAACCAAGAACCAGCACAAGTCAGGCAAGCCCACTTTCACCACTTCTATTTAACACAGCACTGAAAGTGCTAGTGAGAGTAATCAGACAAGAAAACAAGTAAACAGCATCCAAATTGAAAATGAAGGAATAAAATTATCTCTATTTGCAGATGGCATGATCCTATATGTTTCTACATATAGAAACCCTAAAGATTTTACCAAAAAAAAAATCTTAGAATTACTAAATGGACTCATGAGTGTTGCAGGGTATAAAAATCAACATACAAAAATCAGTAGCATTTCTGTGTACAAATTAGACCTAGTTGAAAAAGAAATCAAGAAAATGATCCCATTTATGAAAGTATTAAAAAAAAAACTTCGGAATAAATTTAACCAAGAAGGTGAAAGATTTGTATACTAAGAACTACAAAACATTGATGAAATAAATTGAACAAAAATAAATTGAAAGAGATTCTGTGCTTATGGATCAGAAGAATATTGTTAAAATATTCTATTACTGAACATCATATACAGATTTAATGTAATCTCTCTCAAAATTCCAATGGCATTCTTCATAGAAATAGAAAAAACAATCCTACAATATGTATAGGACCCTGACTGCCAACAACAACAAAAAAACCCTGAATAGTCAAAGCAATACTGAAAAAGAAAAACAAAGTTAGAGGCATCATACTTCCTGATTTAAAATTATATCATAAAGCTACATTAATCGAAATAGTATGGTACTGGAATAAAAACAGAAACATAGACTAATGGAACAAAATAGAGAGCCCAGGAACAAATCCAAACATAAATAGTCAATTTTCAACAAGGGTACCAAGAGAACACAGTGGTAAAAGAATAGTGTATTCAATAAATTGTGCAGGGAAAACTGAATCTCCATATGCAAAATAATAAAATGGGATCCTTATCTTATACCATACACAAAATTCAACTCAAAAATTAATAAAAGACATAAATGTAAGCCCTGAAACCATAAAAATCCTAGAAAAGAACACAGGGGAAGAACTCCTTGACACTGGCCTTAGCAACAATTTTTTTGATAACACCAAAAACTCAGGCTACAAAAGCAAAAATAAATAAATGGAATTACATCAAACTAAAAAGTATTCACAAATTACATATTGCATGAGGGGTTAATATCCAAAATGTATATAGAACTCTTACAACTTAATAACAAAAAACAAATAACCAGATTAAAAAATGGGCAAAGGACCTGAACATACATTTCTCCTAAGAAGACATAAAAGTTGCCAACAGATACACAAGTTACTCAACATCACCAATCATCAGGGAAATACAAGTAAAAACCACTGTATCACCTCACACTTGTTAGGATGGCTATTATCAAAAAGATAAGAAATAATAAATGTTGGTGAGGGTGTAGAGAAAGAGAAACCCTGGAACATTGTTGGTGGAAATATAGATTGGTACAGCCATTACGGAAACAGTATGAAGGGTCCCAGAGAAATTAAAAATAGAACCACCAGATAACCCAGCAATCCCTCTGTTGTGTATATCCCAAAGGAGATTATATAACCACCTCATAAAGATATCTGCACTTCCGTGTTCAATCCAGCATCATTCACAATGGCCAAGATATGGAACCAACCTGAGTGTCCATCAATAGATGAGTGGATAAATAAAATGTGGCATATATGTACAATGGAGTATTACCCAGCCTTGAAAGAGATCTTGCAATTTGCCACAACATAGATAAAACTGAAAGGCATTATGCTAAGTGAAATAAGCCAGACACAGAAATAAAAATATTGCATAACCTGACTTATATGTGTAATTTATATAAAAAAAATATGGAACCTACAAAGATAAAGAAACAATGGTTATCATGGGAAGGGGGTAACAGGCAGATTTCATCAAAGGATATGAAGTAACACATATGTATGATAAACAAGTCTAGAGCTCTAATGTACAAAATGAGGATTATAGTTAATAAAATTGTATTAAATATTTGGAATAAAATATAGAAGAAAATCTTTGTGACATTTGGCCAGGCAGAGTTTTTAGATATAACAACAAAAGTACAGTCTATAATGCAAAAAGAGTTGACATATTAGACAATAACAATTTAGAACTTTTTTGCTCTGAAAAATGTTAAGAAATGAAAAGACAAGCTAATGACTGGGAAAAAATATGTGCAAACCATATATCTGACAAAGGACTTGTATCCAGGTTCAAGAACTCTCAAAACCCAACAAGCAGGAAACAGACCAATTTTTTTAAATGCACCAAAAATTTGAGTTAACACTCCACTAAAGATATACTGATGGCCAACAAGCACATGAAACATCAGCCAGCACTTTGGGAGGCCGAGGCGGGTGGATCATGAGGTCAGGAGTTTGAGACCAGCCTGGCCAAGATGGTGAAACCCCATCTCTACTAAAAATACAAAAATTAGCCAGGCATGGTGGCAGGCACCTGTAATCCCAGCTACTTGGGAGGCTGAGGCAGGAGAATCACTTGAACCCAGGAGGCGGAGCTTGCAGTGAGCCAAGATCACACCACTGCACTCTAGCCTGGGTGACAGAGCAAGACTCCAACCAAAAAAAAAAAAAAAAAAACACACAACAACAACCATGTAAATTAAAACCACAAAGATGACCAATGTATACCTATAAGAAAGGCTAAATATAAAAAATACATAACAAAGAATTACCCATACCAAGTGTTGACAAGGATGAGGAGCAACTGGAACTCTCATATGTTGCTAATGAGATTGCAAAATAGAGCTGCTCTTGAAAACAGTTTGGCAGTTCTTATAAAATTAAACATACACTTTCCATATGGTCCATCAATTCCACTTGAAAGTATTTACCCTAAAGCAAGAGTCACACATTTTTGAAAATGAAGTTGTATTGGAACACAGCCACACTTATTTATGTAATGACTGTGGTTCTTTTTATACTTCAGGGGAAGTGCTGAGGAGTTGCAACAGAAACTATATGGCCAGCAAAGCCTAAATATTTATAATCCGTCCCTTTACAGAAAAAAGTTGTTGATCTGTCCCTAAAGAAATGAACACAAATATTTATAGCAGCTTTAGTCATAATTTCCCCCCAAAAAACAACCAGAAACAACTCAAATGTTCTTTGATATGTGAATGGATTAAGAAATTGTGGTAAATCTATAGAATGGAATTTTACTCAGCAATAAAAAGGAATGAATAATTGATACATGAAACAGCACAAAAAAATGAATAATGAAAAATAATGAATACATGAATCTCAAAATAATTATGCTGAGCAAAAGGAGGCAGACAAAAATGAAGACTACATATTGAATGATTCCAATTATATAAAGTTGTGGGAAAAGGAAAACTTATAATGACAAAGTGCAAATCAGTTGTTGCCTGGAGACGGGGGCTGGGGCAGAGAGGCAGAGGAAAGGATTGCAAATGGTCAAGAGGAAATTCTAGGGATGATGGATATGTTTGTTATCTTGATTGTGATAATGGTATGTTTGTGTACACACACACACAGGAAACAGACCAATTTTTTAAATGCTATATAAGTCAAACCCTTTAAATATGTGGTTTATTATATGTTAATTGTCTCTCAATAAAGCTCTCAAAAGCCCAGACCTGCATTGCGTCCAATGCCTGCACATTTCACCATGATGTTCTACCTTCTCTTGCATGACAGGAAGGAGTTGCAGCATGGAAAGTCTAACCACTGACACCAGGCTGTAAATAACAGCTTGCCATGTTTTAATCCTGCATGCTCTGATCTTGGAGTGAGGCTACTTAGGAAGACACAAGCTGCCTCTTCACAGAGGAGCTTTGAGGTCATCAGAGTAAGAGCCACAGGCCTCCCCAGGAATAAGCCTATGTCCTTGCCTTCCATGCCTCCCCTTCCACCCTGACTGCCTGACCTGGCCCAGGTGGAGTGTCTCAGAAATCCTAAGAGAAACCTGGGTACCTCTATTTGTGAGACTCCAAGAACCCAGAAAGCATAGACTTATTTAAAATAAATAGTGTCATTCACTGTCACAGGTTGGGTTATCTGAAAACAGATAGTGATACTGAGTTGAGGGCAAGAGATCCATGAGGAACCAGCCTGTGAAAGGAAAGGGACAGGACTGAAAGAGCGTTGGGCAGAAGGATAATCAAACTGTGGCCAAGGCCAGCAAAGCCTTGGTCAACTTGGAGGGGAACTCTGAGGTGTCCCTGGTAAGTATGTCCCAAGTCACATCCAGACAATTTGTTCTTTGTACCCCTGCCACACTGACTCACTACATGCGGCTGACCAGGAAAGGGTCAGCATAAACTGGATACCCTTCTGCAGCTAAGGTGGATCCTGAAGGAGCTAATGGCTAGATGCTGTCATCTGGATCACAGGGTCTCTGTAAAGTCAGGGTGACTTGAGATAATTATACTACCCTCATTTGTCATTAAAAAACACAAGCCAAAACAAATCAGTGTGCAAAATATAAATGTGATCTCCTGACCATTTTCACTAGCCGTAAACACAAGACAACAGAAAAGAAATTGGGTCCTCTAATTATAGGCAGATCAACTTCACTAATTTATCTTTTGTCCCTTTCATGTGCTGCCCAAGGTTTCCAAGCCTTGTCACATTGTGAGTGATGATGTTGGATGGTAGATTTCCAAGCTAGCTGAAAAGAAAAAATTAAAAAGTAAAACTACACACCTGACCTGTTAGGAAGAAACTGTATATTATATTCAGAAGGAGAAAGTAGAAAACTACTCGTTAATTATGGGTATGCTTGACTGGCTATAGAAAACCTGATAGGTGTAAAGCAGTAGAAATCAGATGAAGATAATGAGGCAGCCAGCAGGGGCCGAGGATCCTATTTATGGTGCACCAAGCTTAAAATGGGTGTCGGCAAGAGCAGCAGGAGGAACGTGGGCTGTCAGGTCTGTGATGAACAACAGGAGAATTTCGGGGAACAGTTGCTGTGATAGTAAGATTTTGCCAAATACTGAGAGCAAAAAAGTTAGTGTGCTGCAGGATCACGAATAGAGACAAGTGAGTGTGAGTTGGTATTTCTCAAAAATGAACTGTCAGGAGTAAGCTTTTATGAATCAAGTGATAATACTTTGCTATTGAATGGTACTGTTTGCACAGTATGGAAAAATAATGAATCCGAATTCACAGAATATTTGAAATGCTGGTCTATGAAAATAAAATACCCTTGCTTTTAATGATGAAGGAAAACTTCTAGAATTTCCATAGAAATGAAAGCAGGGGACAAATGTAAGCAACAGTAGCAGTGAAATACATGGTACAAATGGGCAAAAATGGGTCTCTGGAACTTTCTCTCCTCTCCATTTTTGTCACTTTCACAACTTCATGTGGAGCTTTGGTCCCTGCCAGCTTACAGATCATCTTCCTCTTTGAGACCCCTCTTCAGCCTACTCTATCCAGATCAGCCCCTGTTCACTGACTGCTTTCCAGCACACCTGCTGTGTGTTTTTTATCCCAGAGGATCTTAGAGTTTACAGCAGAGAGCTACTGAATCTTATATTAATCTCTAGTTAAACAAACTAACCCTAATGTATATGATCCTTGCAGGAGCATTTTGATTTTTTAAAAAGGACTCCAAGATATAGTTTCCTGCATGTTGGTGAGAGAAATATTTTCAGGTTGTTTAGGAGTCCTCCAGGGATTCTCAAGTCACACAAGTTAAGCAGTTACATCTCTGCCTAGTAGTCAGACTAGCCCAGTATCTAACCTTCACTAAATAAAGTTCATCTAAGCATGAAGACCGTCCCATCTCCCCTCATTTTGAGCACAGTATTTTTTTCCGTGTCTCTTTTCCTGCTTCCTTGTCTATTCTCTTTAGATATAATCAGAAGGCAATTGATACAATAGAAAGAACAAGATGACCTGGACTTAAATCCTGACTTTCCCATCATCTGAATGAGGTGCTTGGCAAGTTACACCTCTCTGAATCTAAAATTCATCAGTAAAAACTGGTGATTATGTCTATCTTTATAGGGTAGCTGCGAGAACTGTTTGATGCTTGGCACATCCTAGGCTCTCAAAAGTCAGTTTCTTTTCTCCGAGACAGAAAGCCATAAACTGAGACTGCCATGTGTTCTCCTGCGCAGCCCAGGCCAGCCAGGACCATAGCAAGAATCCCTGATGCTGAGTAAACAGGAACAGGGACACCCGTTCGCATCCCACTAAATGCCACAGGAGGGAATGTGCCAAGGCTGGAGCTAGGAGACCTGGCTACAAAGCTCAGCTCCGCCACACAAAAGCTGTATGATCTTGGGACACTTAAGTGCCTTCCTGAGCTTCCAAGTCTTCAAATGGAAAAGGAGGGTGACATCCATGGCTCTCTCTATTCCAGAAGAGCATAATAAAGGTCAAGTATAAATACAAATGTCTTTGTAACAATAAATTATGCAAGGTAAACATCACAATTCTAGAAATCCCTTGAGTAGCATAAAGGAAAAGATTAACAACTTTTTTTTGAGACAGGGTCTCACTCTGTTGCCCAGGCTGGAGTACAGTGGCATGATCACAGTTCACTGCAAGCTCAACCTCCTGGGCATAAGCAATCCTCCCAGCTCAGTCTCCCAAGTAGCTGGGACTACAGGCTTATACCACTATTCCTGGCTGATTTTTTTCTATTTTTTGTAGAGAAGAGGTCTCACTTTATTGCCCCAGGCTGGTCTCGAACTCCTGGGCTCAAGCAATCCCCTGCCTCAGCCTCCCAAAATGTGGGAATTATAGGTGTGAGCCACCATGTCTGGCCTGTTAACAACTTTCAAAGGAGAGCTGAGAAATAGTGATTTAAGAATCAGTGCCTTGATTTTCAGCCATCTTACTTTCCTCCCGACACAAGATTCAACCTGACTTCAGATACTACCAACATCTACAAGGTTAAATATATTCTTATTTTAACTTTAAGGCAAAATTAACTTTTGTTTTAGTAATGTTTTAAATGTGGAAATATCAAATATCGAAATACTGCGGTTATGAAATTTATACACGAAGTTAGAGACTTACAACACATAACACATTTCTTAAATTAACCAGAATATTTTTGGATGAAGAAAGCTGTACTTACACTATATCCTATATAACTCAAACTAAGTCTTGGTTTCCAGAAAGAAATTCATGCCAAATTGATGTAACCACTGCTATTTACATTATTGTGACCATGACATTTCTGTTCCAATCACCACATCACCTCTTGCTCCCAAACAAATTCTAAGAGAGGGGTCAGAACGGAAGACAGTATGAGAAAGGTATCTGTGAGCATGTGAGATGTTCCCTGAGGACTCTCAGCCACAACTGGGTGAGGTTTTCACCTAAGTGGGACTGCAAGTCCTATCACAGTTATGAGGGTTAGAAGGATAAAAATATGGATTACTTTGTTTAATGTGACCTGCATGTGTATTTGTAAGCTACGGAGCTGAAGAAACATCCTGACACCTATACTACTTCCTGATGTCTATAGATATTCCCATAGACAAAAATGCAAAGAAACAAAATACTGATAAAGTACCTCTGGCCCTGAATATTCAACACTGAAAGTCTTCTAAGGTTCCTCAACAGAAGACTTCCAAAGTGAATTGGGTCAAATCCTTTCAATGTCACTTTCCCTGGCGTATTTTAATTAGGAAGAAAATGTATTCACCACCAGCTCTGAATCCTAATACAGTAATTAAATGCACCAGTGGAAAAACCTGTGCTGTTTGAACTAATGCCATTATCTTAAACTGTTTCATTTGATTTAGTCTCAGTCTCTACAAGGATCTTAAAATAGGATGCCATTATAGGCAAATGGGAACACGTGTACCAGTGACTAGGCACAAGGAAAGCCACAGGGTATAGTCCAAGTAGAGAATTATAAGGGGGTGGGAAGGCGAAGAGAGACGCCTCGGGAAACATGGTAGACATAGTGAAGTTAGGGTATTTCCTTAACTGCAAGTGACTTTTAAGGTCCTGTACTTGCTTTACTTGCAGATAATGAAATAAAAGAACAAGAATACAATTTTTTTCCAGAAAAGCTTAAGTTATGGTTTTTCTTTCTAAAACCTCTTAAAAGCAAATCTTTAGCTTAACTTGAATAAGCAAGAGGTTTTGAGGAGGAAGAATCATGGTTTACACACACTTCTCTTCAAGTAGAGTGGAGAAAGATCACTGGACCCAGACACAACTGGTACACATTCAAGCCCTACAAGACTACCCATAAGCTGCTGAAACTCTCTAGAAAACATACTTCAGTGGGTTACCTAACCTTGGTCGACAACAGGTGAAATTCTACCTTGTGGAGTTTATAAGTTTCAGCAGACATTGAGTTCTGTGTGAGACTCAGTGTTTCCAATTAACCAAGGCAATTTCAGCTTCTCCACCTCCATCACCTCCCAGCAAAAACCTGTCTGTATAAAGCAGCTCCTCCTGGGAATAGTCAGAGGTTTCTTCCCATCCACCAACACCTCTGAATCTCTGCTACATTCCAGGGAACAAGGGACATCACTTACCCTCCATGTGCCACAGATTCATCCTTTGTGGAAAGAATGTTCTGTGAATGTACAGCGTGATATCCCCAGGGTACCTTGACTCTGGTTTTGGTTCTCTTTGCCTGGTCAAAGTCTTTGCCCATTTCCTTCATGGATTATTTCTTTTTATTAGGAACTCTTGTCATTAGCTGACAAGCTAGCTGGTATTCCCATAAGCCTGTTCAGCTCCTCTGGTAGGAGACAAAGTTACCTCATACTCCAAGTTGTCAACTCCTCCAGATCAGAGTCCATGGCTCTTTCTCTGTGCCCCCAAATTCTGTTTAATGCTTGTTAAAAAAAAAAAAAAAAAAAACTCCAAGTTGTCAACTCCTCCAGATCAGAGTCCATGGCTCTTTCTCTGTGCCCCCAAATTCTGTTTAATGCTTGTTAAAAAAAAAAAAAAAAGCAAATACTGTACCCAGTAATTCCTGTTAAACCAACCAGCATAGATAGGAAGACAAGCCTTTTTATGCCACTCTACATCAGTGACTAATTGCCTTGAGAGCAAAAGGTTTCCACAGTTTGCTTTGTAATCCTTCAGAAGATCTCCTAGAAATGTTCTGTAGAACCTGCCTGGGTTTTTCCAGGGCGCCCAGAAAGCCTGCCTCTCAGTTGCCTGTTCTCACCCTTTTTTTTTTCCATTCTGTACAAATCTCATGAGACAGAAACACCGCTTTCCTTACAGAGGAATGACTAGTAGATCCAAATGTCAACTGCAGAGTATAGGGGGTTAAATAGTGTCCCCCCCAAATTCATGGCCACCTGGAACCTCAGACTATGACCTTATTTGGGAATAGAGTCTTTGCAGGTGTAATTAGTTTAGAATCTCTAGATGAGATCTCCATCCTAGATTATGATGGGCCCTAAATCCAATGACAAGTGTTTCCATAAGATAAATAATACAGAGGTTTGCAGCAGAAGCATAGAAGAGCTGCAAAGAAGGCTATGTGAAGACAGAAGCAGAGACTAGAGTGAGTCAGCTACAAGCCAAGGAATGCCAGAATTGCAGGGAGACTTGATTTCAAACTTCTGGCCTGCAGAACTGCAAAAGAACGTGTTAAGTCACCCTATTTAGGGTACTTTGTACAGCAACCTTAGGAAACAAATACACAGAGAAACAGTCAACCTTAATGTGCCCAAACCTGTCCTTCACTTTCTGCCATCCCCTTTTAGGAAAAAGGGATGGTAACCTCAGGTTCCGAGAATATAATCTGATAGACGTTGATGAAGACAGTGTGGAATAGTAAAATACCAGCGTTAGAATCAGATTGTATGCCACAAATGTGACTGTGTCATTGAGTTACACGATGCCTGCTTCTTTTTCTGGCAAAAAGTAGTACATTCCCTATTAATGAGATTATTCTGATAATTTAGTGAGATGATATGGATAAGGATAACTTGAAAGATTTAAAATAACCTAGTGTATCTTGATTAAAACTGAAATGTAGGCCCATATGTCAGAGTGATATGATGCAAAAAGAAACATTTACCAAGTTAAATGTTAATAATCTCTCAGGTGATTAAGCCGATCAGTCTTGGTCAAACTTTGGAATCACCTGGAGATCTTTCTAAACCTATGTAAGTCCCACCCCAAACTATCTGTGAGTGGGGGAGGCATTGCTAATTTTTTTTAGTCCCCCTTGTGTAGCGTTTCAAATTTGTTTTCATTTCACCAGACATGCTTCTTTTAATAGATCGTATCTACCGATGTCGCCAATAATTTCCTCCCCTCATGTCGCATCATAGAAAATGGGACAAAAGAATGAGGTTCAGTTGCAGAAAAACAATCATGCCCCAGTGACTCTTGCTAATATCCCTAACAGCACAGACACTTGGTGACAAGACACCACTGAATACAGCTTTTATCTCCATGACAAATTTCACAGTTAAGATGGCTGAAAATAAACCCTTCCACTTTAGTGCTTGAGCATGCACAGTGGCTGTTTATTATTCCATGATGTCCACTGTTTTGCTGTTGATGGTGTGCATGTATGTATGTGCGTGCACGTGTGTATGTGTGTGTGTTCCAGTTAGCAATGCCTAATTTATTTTCTATCTATCCCCATTCCTTTAGCTTATTCCAGTGCCTAGCCATACAAAAACTTCCAATAATGCAGCACAGCAAAGCCCTTTAAACATAATCCGTATTTTGCCTCTTTAGTGAAGAGGCATTGATTATCTTCCCATCTCAAGCGTGTATAACAAATAAGTCATTTCTGCAGTCACGGTGCATCATAATGCATCCAAAAATAAATATTATTAAAGCAGATAGGTTTGAATCTCAAATACAGAGCAAACCTTAAGAAAAGCTGGCAGTGTTCTTGGTGACAGAGTTGCCTGTTGCCATGGGAATGAGTCCAAAGATTCTATGACATTTCCAGGGACCACATAAGCTGAGTGGAAAGGACTCCTTTTAGACATCAACCCTGTGCTCATATATTTACCTGGTAAAATTCTAGAGAAGGAAAAACTCAAGATGAAAGGAATATATAAGTAGTCTTTATGTGACTCAGGCATTACAAAATTTCTATCTGAATGTTCTTTTTAGTTGCTATACAAACTGCAAAAAAGCAAAATGAGAGAAAATAACAATAGATTGCCTAAATTGTAATCCCATGAAAGCTTGAAGTATAATGTACGGGATAACAACATTCCCACTGAAAACACCAGTAGATTTCTCATTTTCATGTCTCTAACTCTTTCCCAAGACAAGCAGTACTAAGCGTTGCAATTCACACAATCATGAGGCCTGTAGCCGCTCCATCGCCTACCTTCGTGCACATTTTGTCTTAATCTGGGTTTCAAATAAGTGTCCTAAGGATTAAGCTGACTGGTTTTGCTGCAACGGACACTGAACCAGGAAGTTATTCTGACTTGATATAAACTCTGTCCTTCATCACGGAACTCATGTTTGGAAGTCGTGATGAAAGTTGGCCTAATCAGCAGTCCGTGGACACCGCGAGGTCATCGCCAAGAAATAGGTAGTTTAGTGCTACATTCACAGCGGTAGGGAGTCATTGGCCAACACCCCACCAGCCTGTACCTCAGGAAGGTCCATCATCCTTTTCTGAAAGTTGCTACATTTTGGATATTAGGTTTAAAAAAAAGGAATTGCCTATCTTCAGCCTCTTTTGACCTATAATAATGGCAATTTCCACCTAATAAATTGTTATTCTGCTAGGCTCTACTTAGAGTGCAGCTACTAAACACTTATATTTGATATTTAAAATGCTGTATGATTTAAAATCTATATAATTGTATAGATGTAACTATATCATTTATCTATGCCCTATCTAACCTGGCTAAAGGAATTTATTTTTTAGACATTTCTATATTTTTTGTAAGTACTGAGTATTTACTATGTGTCAGGCACTGTGCTAAGAACCATGTGTGGTTTTTATAATTTAAGACAATAACTATGAGGTAGATAAAATTATTACCCAATTTTAAGATCAAATTGAGGCTAAAACAGATGGAATATTTTATCCTATTTCTTATAGCCCAGAAGATGTGAAGTGAGACTTTGACCTTGGGCAGTCAGACTCCAGAGCATAACCAATCAGGGTCTATGGTGAGCTGGGGCCGGGAAGGGGTTCATTTAATCTAGAGTTTTCTTCATTTTTTTTTTTTTAACAGCAGCAGGAAGCTGTTATTAAGCAAAACTTTATGTGGAACTCCCAGTGATAAAGCACTGGGAACAGAGCTGCTTTGGTCTGTTTGGAGAAAGCAGGGACTGTTGAGACTGACCCCATCGGGCATTTACACCTTTTTAAAATTGTAGGGCACTGTTGTGTCCCTGCTTCCAGGAGTCATGCAGCAGCACATTATGTCCAGCTGCAAGTTCTTGCTGTCTCCAGGAAGCCTGTCTTATAGGAGAATTTCCCCAGGTCAATACATCCCCTTCTGCAAGCATTATATTCTATTTCCCCTAATCCAACAGTTTCAACAGCCCATCCCACGTGGGTTCTCCTGGTTTCCCCAGTATACATTAGCCAGTTTTCTCCATGAGTAAGCTATGTTCTCCAGGAGCAGGGACTTACTCCCCTATAAGCTGAGCCCTTACCTCAGGTACTGGTCTGGAGGAATAAGGCAAGGTGATGATGAATCTTGAGGAAGACAAGCCTCACCTCCCATGGCATCTTTCTCAGGTCAGCGTTGTAATGTTCTCCAGGTTGCTTTCTCCACCTCAAGACACGGAGAAAGTGGCTGCTTCTGCTGACTGAGACAGTCCAGAAGAATCTGGAGGCTCTAGCATTTTTGGACTCATGCATCCAAATATTCCCAGCTTAAGTCTTCTTTATCAGCGCCCTCATTTTCTGCGTAGGAAACCTGTCACTCTATGCATTTTATCCCCTTATCTCTACAATGCAGGCCTGATTTTCAACACAGTCTGCCTGCAGCTTTATGAGAAGAGAACCTCTTTAAATGCTACCTTCAAGGACTTTCAGATTTTACACTCACTCTGAGTTGATAGTAAATGGGTAAAATGACCCAGTGGTTTTCTTTCTTGAGGACTTTTATAGCCAGTGCCATACTCTTTTAAGTTACCACGCCCCTCCTACTATTCCCGTGCTTGAGCTATTGTGTGGGTAAATCCCTCGCCTCCCACCTGTACCTCATCTGAATCTACCCAGGTGAGTCTTTGTTTGGGGGATGCGTCAGCATGCCACAGGTTACATCAGGAATCAACAACAGGTCCTTGTTACTATTTGACAGGTGAGTGAGTGTTCCGGAATCTATCCTAACCCGCTGCTTTTGAAAGCTATTCCTGATACCAACTCTCTTGCCTTAGCTTCCCAGCAAATTAGTGCCTGAAAGGAGACCTGTGTGTTAGTAGTCTATTTGAGAGCTTATTACAGGACAGAGGAATGAGCCACCAGGAAGAGTAAGAAAGGGGGAAAACAACAACAACAAAATAGGCGAGTCACTGCTATTGCAACAGTGATGGCAAGGGTTTGAGTTCACCAGGACCTCCCGAGCAGCATAAAAAGTATCTCCCAAATTTGTCCCATGAGAGGACTAGAGGCAGAGAGTTTTATTATATACTATGTCACACTTTTCACCAAAGTAATCTGGAAGCCCAGAGCTGACCCTTACAGAATGATAGTAAATTCACTTGCTAACATTAGCCATATTGCAAGGTACCAAGTCTGGAAATAAGGCAACAGAGATTACATTGTCTTGAGTACATAAACATGAAAAACATCAGCTACCCTTGCTATACAAAAGGCAGCCTACTATATTAAACTCAAATTATAATAATGCCCTTTTTCAGAGATAAGATACACAGTAACAACAGATACACTTGAAGTTCAGGGTTTTTTGGCGGGGGTGGGAGGTGGTTGAGATAGAGTTTCCCTCTTATCACCCAGGCTGGAGTGCAATGGCACAATCTTGGCTCACTACAACCTCCGCCTCCTGGGTTCAAGCAATTCTCCTGCTTCAGCCTCCCAAATAGCTGAGATTACATGTGTGCGCCACCATGCCTGGCTAACTTTTGTATTTTTAGTAGAGACGGGGTTTCACCATGTTGCCCAGGCTGGTCTCAAACTCCTGACCTCAGGTGATCTGCCCGCCTTGGCCTCCCAAAGTGCAGGGATTACAGGCGTGAGCCACTGCACCCAATCAGAAGTTCAGTTTTAAAGTGTAGAATTATTGTACCTGCAAAAATATTCCAGCGGACTAAAGAATTCCAGAATGAATCCTTTTCAGGAAAAGTCAGCTTTTCCCGAAGCAAAGTCTGATCTTCCCTATGCAATTTCTGTTAGCTAATTTATCATATGTTAGTTGCTTTATAACCTTCATGAATCAGAGATTTATAGGGCATTTCCTATATTCCAGGTACCGTACTAGAAGCCAGGGATAGGTTGGTGAATAAGACAGATGAGGTCTCTGCATGTTTACATTTTACTTGGAGAAGGCAGATAATAAACAAGGAAGCCAACAAATAAACAGAATGCTCCAAAGAAATACAACAGTAATTAGCTGGAGAATATTTGGGGACATTACTTCGGATTGTGTGGTCAGGGAAGGTCATTCCAAAAAGGCAACATTTGAGACCAGAATGACCCAAAGAAACCAGTCACTGGGAGAGAAAAGATCTAGTACAGAGGTAGGTATAATCTCGTGGGTTTGAGGTTAGAATACAATGGCAGAGGGACCAGCAGACGCTAAAGGCAGTAAGTAGGCAGGAACCAAAGTTTATGAGTCATAAGGATCATGCTTAGGAATTTGGGTTTTAAATGCAAACAGAAGCTATTTGACGGTTTTAAGTAGAAGCATGACACAACTATACACACACGTATCATTAGACAGATACAGATATACACATATATACATACATTTCTTTCATTCACTCTGACTACTGCAGAGAAAAACAGACTAAAGGGAATTTAGTTGGAAGCTTTTTCAATAACCCTGACAAGGCAATGCTAGGTGATACAAGTAGATGACAGAATTCTAGATAGAAAGAAGCAGGAAGATCCCAGGAGATATTTAGGAGGAGGTGCTGACAGAAATTGGTCATAGATTGGATATGGGCAGTGAGAGGAGTGACATGAAGATGGCCTTCTGGGATTCAAGCCTGAGCTTCTAGGAAGATGTCGATGCAGCTGAGTAAGAGGGAGAAGATTTGGGGAAGCACAGATGGTAAGAGGGATGTACTTGTTGAGAAATCAAGACTTTTTACATGATGCTTTGACTTTAAACTTTTCTAGTTATGACTGTTGTGAATACTGCCAGCATGTTTATGACTCAAGAAAGGAGGCGGAGGTTGCAGTGAGCCGAGATCACCCCACTGCACTCCAGCCTGGGCGACAGAGTGAGACTCCTCAGAAAAAAAAGAAAGAAAGAAGGCATTATTTTGCAAACTGCAACAAAGAGGCATTCCCTGCACATACCTTGAGAAAACACCACAACCACTGATAAAAAATGAGCACATAATCCATGAGGCTTATTCTATCCGTGGAACATATTTTCTATAACTATTTAGAAACCGTTAAAGGACAGAAGTAATGAATGAACACTTTCTTACACAGAAATTTATTTTAAATCTTAGAGGTGTCAAAACGTTCTCTACAAACAAAATTTGGTAAAATCTGACACTGTTAACAAATGAACAAATATAGAAACAAATTTTAATAGCATTGATTTTTAAAGTAGCAGAATTGTAATTCCTCAAATTGTCATGTTGAATTCCTCCTCACAACTAAATTGAATTGACGGCACAGAGAAATTGATAGTAAAGAACTCTATTGTGATATTTAAACCAAAACAAAAAGCCTCCTCACTTGGTGACTGCTACAATACACAGCTTCAGTGTGAAAGCCCTTTGTTTTCACAGGGGAGGGTGGTTCACCAGGAAATGTCTGGCCCATGGAACAGGTTCAGAAACATGTCTTCTTCTAGAAGAATTAATCAGTTAGAAGTTAGAATGGCACACAGGAGTTAAAAATCCAATAAAGATGGCACAAGGATAATAGAGGATTTGATTTGTTGGAGGAACAAACGCAGAGTGTTAATTGCCTTATCTTTGTATGGTGGTCTAGGAGTGATGTTTTTAAATGTTTCCAGACAGCTTGGTATTTCTTTTGCTTGAAAGGCTAATTGAAAATTTGAGCACAGGAGGGGGAATCAATGAACAGATCATGGAAACAAAGAAAAATATCCAAAGTGTAGTGGAGCAGCAACAAGAAGACTGCCATGAGAAGGGAGAGAAGAAATTCAGAATAAGCAGCTATAATTGTAAACCAGGATCTTCTACCATGTGTCCCCCTGTTGCTCTGCCAAAAGGAATACAGGCCTTCGTAGGTACTAGCCACTGAAACCTGACCCAAATTTGATGGCAAAGAGGTTGGAATACTGCAAATTCAATGTATTATTTAGGCCTTTTTTTAACCTAAGTCCTTATATTCTAGGAAGGAAAAATCAGAATACATAGTGTCTCAAGTATAGATATACTGATGAGAGACTCTGGGCAGAAAATCTAAAATATGGACTCTCCAGCTTGCATGGTCAAATTACTTATACTATATGCACTGATTGGTAGCAGCTGTATATTCTAAGTAAAACAGATAAAGAGAACTTTAAAAATATAGACATTAATATTAGCTACTGAGCTAAACTTTTAATCATTGAATAGCTACAATGCTCTTAAGATTTTATGTGAACAAAATTTTCTTTCCATTCAGCTGTGTCTCATTACTTTCTTTAGAGATAAGAGATGCTGTACAATATTTATGTAAAAGCTATTGTTATTCTCGCCTATGTCAATGGTTTGTTTTTCCCAACAAGTAATTGTGAATTCCTTGTTGAGAAATGCTGAATTTTGTGGTTACATAAATAAAAGACAGTTAAAAGGACTTCTAAGCAATGTGTCAGAAGCTGTTAGTATGTTTGTTTATTTTAGTAATTCTAAAATCTAAACATTTATATATTATATTTTATGAAGACATAGTACAGAGGAGATGACAATATTTATGTGGCACATTTGGAAATGGACCAATGCAGACACAAAAAAATCAGTAGAGCAGCATCCAATCTACCAAACAACAGACAACAAACGAACAAACTATAGTTGTCCCTCAGCAACTGAGGAGCAATGGTTCCAGGACCAGGACCTCCCTTGAATACAAAAATGTGCAAATACTCAAGCCTTTGATATAAAGTGATATAGTATTTGCATGTAACCAATGCACATCCTCCCATATACATTAGATCATCTCTGGATTACTTATATTTCATACAATGTAAATGTTGTGTAAATAGTTGTTATACTATCTTGTTTAGGGAATAATGGCAAGAAAAAAGTCTGTACATGTTCATTAGAGATGCAATTTTTTTCCAAATATTTTCCATCGTAGTTGGTTGGAATCCAAGGATGTGGAACTCATGAATATAGAGGGCCAACTGTATACACATTCCTATAAGTATATATTCTAACTTACATATCTATTTTCTAACATGTATGTATATACATTATATACATCATGTATGTAGGTATATATATTTCATATATATATTTCCAGAGAGCTTGGCATTTCTCTTGCTTGAAAGGCTAATTGAATAGAATATATATAACTCCTCTAAGATTTAAAATACATTTTGGAGTAAGAAAATATTCATTCATTACTTCCATCCTTCTTCCACAGTTTCTAAACAATTATGAAAAATATATTTCACAGATAGAATAAGACTACAATATAATACCTATCTTTGTGTGTGTGTGTGTATATATATATATATACACACACATATATACATATATACACACACACATATATATCCAATATATGTATTCATTTTTCCCCAATCTAGGCCTGTGGAAATTTGAAGACTTTAGAAACAATTTAGAGCCTGGAAGATCATTTTTATGTAATGTCACCATGATGCCAATAACATGCTCACTATGATCACTATGATAAAGAAAGGAATCCAAATGCCTATCATTGCATCCTCAGAACTTCCTTGAGTTTAAACTGAAATCAGCTATGCCCTAAAGATATTTTGAATGACTTACTTTCTGGTTTCCTTTATGTTGTTCACAAGATACTGGTAAAATTCCTGTGAATGAATACTAAATAAGGAGCCAGTCAATATAACTTTTAGGATCTACTAGAAAAACAAATATGCTTTGGTTTCCCCAGTAGCCAAATGAAGATGTTAAAAACTGTTGTAAAACATTAGGAGTGTTGCAAAACAAATTATTTCATAGATACTATCCACTGAAATGAAATTATTACACCATTTAGGAATAAAATAAACCACTGGGTACAGTGGCTTGCTCCTGTAATCCCCACTACTCAGAAGGCTAAGGCAGGAAGATTACTTCAGCCCAGGAGTTTGTGACTAGCCTGGACAATGTAGCTGGATCCCATCTCTAAAAATGATAATAAAATTGTATTTTAAAACCATGTAAAGTCATTCCCCTTTATTACCATATAGTTGTTTTTTTTAATTAGGGAGTGAAACACTTGCACTTTGGTTTGTTATAGGTCCTTACCCCTAAAATAAGAAGATCACTAAATAAATAACATCAGATCCTGCAGCTTAAGACCACATATTTAATTTTTCACTCAAATTTAAGTAAGAATTTTAATAACATAAAAGCCAAAAAGAAAATCTAGCAAGAATAAATGCATGCCATTTCTTAAGAAAAAAACAGGTTTAGATAAAAAATTACAAGAGTAATCAGAAAAAATCAGAATGAATCTTACAGAAATATTTTGCAATATAAAGTAAGATACTGTAATACAAGACCATGTAACATAAAGAAACAAGAGTAATGTAAGGTCACACTTGTAAAAGTTTTAAATTGAATTAGCATCTCTTTTATACTCAAATTTAAGAAGAACTGATTTTCTATGAAATAGGAAATTCCAGTGCCATTAATTATTGTATGACCTTATAAAAATTGCTTAATTTATTTGCGGAATAGTATAATTTTCAAAAATGGCAACCACAACATTTCTGGTTTTACATACTCTTCCAGAACCTTACCGTTACCTCATGAAGAGTTCATGTTTATCCCACCCACCTCCCTGATATTTGGTGTACCTTTGTGGCTGTTTCAATGAATGTAATGTGATAGAGATTATCTATGTGACTTGTAAAGCTAGGTAGTTCATAATACATAGAACAATTTCTTCCTGGCTTGCTCTATCTAGAAACACTCACTCTTGGAACCTAACCACTATGTTGTGAAGAAGCCCTGGCCACATGCAGAGACTACTTACAGGTTTTCTAGCTAAGGTCTAAGCCAACAGTCAGCATCCACTGCCAGGCATGGGCGAGAACAAGCCTCCAGATAATTCCAGGCTTATTCCTTCAAATTGCCCCCCAAGTGATGCCAGTAGAACAGAAATGGGCACCCAAGTTGAACCCTACGTAAATTGCAGATTTGTAAACAAAATAATGGGCTTCAGGTTTGGGTGTGATTTGTTATGCAGCAGTAGATAAGCAGAGCACTCCTTAAGCCTCAGTTTCCTCTTTTGAAATGAGAATTATAATAAGACTGTATTAGTCCATTTTCATGCTGCTATGAAGAAATACTCAGGACTGGGTAATTTATAAAGAAAAAGAGGTTTAAGTGACTCAGTTCAGCAGGGTTAGGGAGGCCTCAGGAAACTTACCATCATGGCAGAAGGGAAAGCAAACATGTCCTTCTTCAAATAGCAGCAGCAAGGAGAAGTGCCAAGCAAAAGGGGGAAAAGTCCCTTATAAAACCATCAGATCTCATGAGAACTCACTCACTATCATGAGAACAGCAGCATGGGTGGAATCCCCATGATTCATGGGCTCCCTCCCACAACACATGGGGATTATGGGAACTACAAGATGAAATTTGGGTGGGGACATAGCCAAACCCTATCATTCTGCCCCTGGGCCCTTCCAAATCTCATGTCCTCACATTTCAAAACACAGTTATGCCTTCTGAACGGTCCCCCAAAGTCTTAACTTACTCCAGCATTAACCCAAAAGTTCAAGTCCAAAGTCTCATCTGAGACAAGGCAAGTCCCTTCTGCCCATGAACATGTAAAATCAAAAGCAAGTTAGTTATGTCCTAGACACAATGGGGCTATAGGCATTACACAAATACACTCATTCCAAATGGGAGAGATTGGCCAAAAACAAAGGGGCTATAGGCTCCATGCAAGTCTGAAAAGCAATAGGGCAGTCATCGAACTTTAAATTTCCAAAATGAATCTCCTTTGACTCAATGTCTCACCTCCAGGTCACACTGATGTAAGAGGTGAGCTCCCGCGGCCTTGGGCAGCTCTACCCTTGTGTCTTTGTAGGGCACAGTCCCCCCCTACCCCCCGCCCCCAGCTGCTTTCATGGGCTGGCATTCAGTGTCTGCAGCTTTTCCAGGTGCATGGTGCAAGGTCTCAGTGGATCAAGCATTCTGGTGTCTGGAGGACGGTGGCCCTCTTCTCACTGCTCCACTAGGCAGTGCCCCAGTGGGGACACTGTGTGGGAGCTCCAACCCCACATTTTCCTTCCACACTGCTCTAGCAGAGGTGCTCCATGAGGGCCCTGCCCCTGCAGCAGATTTCTTCCTGGACATCCAGGCATTTCCATACCTCCTCTGAAATCTAACTGGAGGTTCACAAACCTCAATTCTTGACTTTTGTGCACCTGCAGGCTCAACATTACATGGAAGCTGCCAAGGCTTAGGGCTTGCACCTCTGAAGCAATGGCCTGAGCTGTACCTTGGCCCACTTTAGCCATGGCTGGAGCAACTGGGACACAGATCACCAAGTACTTATGCTGCACACAGGAGGAGGGCCCTCAGCCAAGCCCATGAAACCATTTTTTCCTCCTAGGAAAAATGATTGATGTCTCTTCTCTCCTTAAAATGTATAAAACCAAGCTGTGACCTGACCACCTTGGGCACATGTCCTCAGGACTTCCTGAGGCTGTGTCATGGGTGCATCCTCAACGCTGGCAAAATAAATATTCTAAATTAACTGAGACTGTCTCAGATTTTCTGCATTCACATTCTGTTTCAAAAACAAAAACAAGAACAAAAACAAAAACAAAAGCAATCTTAGAGGTTAGTATTTGACAGGTCTGTGATGGGAGGGGCTGCTGTGAAGGTCTCTGACATGCTCTGGAGACATTTTCCCCATTGTCTTGGTGAATAACATTTGGCTCCTGGTTACTATGCAAATTTCTGCAGCTGGCTTGAATTTCTCCCCAGAAAATGAGTTTCTTTTCTATCACATCATCAGGCTGCAAAATTTTTAAACTTCTGTTCTCTGCTTTCTCTTGAACACTTCACCGCTAAGACATTTCGTCCCCCAGATACCCTATATTGTCTCTCCCAAGTTAAAAGTTCCACAGATCTCTAGTGCAGGGGCAAAATGCTGCCAGTCCCTTTGCATAGCAAGAGTGACCTTTACTCCAGTTCCCAACAAGTTCCTCATCTCCATCTGAGACCACTTCAGCCGAGACCTTATTTTCCATATCATGATCAGAATTTTGGTCAAAGCCACTTCACAAGTCTCGAGGTAGTTCCTAACTTTCGCTCATTTTCCTGTCTTCTGAGCCTTCCACGTCTCTAGGAAGTTCCAAACTTTCCCACGTGTTCCTGTCTTCCTCTCAGCCCTCCAAACTGTTCCAACCTCTGCCTGTTATCCAGTTCCAAAATTGCTTCCGTATTTTTGGGTTTCTTTATAGCAGCATCTCTGCAGCATCAATTTATCATATTACTCCATTTTCACACTGCTAATAAATTAACTGAACCTGGGTAATTTATACAGGAAAAGAGGTTTAATTGACTCACAGTTCTGCAGGGCTGGGGAGGCTTCAGGAAACTTCAGTCATGGTGGAAGGCGAAGCAAACATGTCTTTCTTCACATAGTGGCAGCAAGGAGAAGTGCCAAGCAAAAGTGGGAAAAGCCCTCTATAAAACCATCAGATCCTGTGAGAACTCACTCACTACTCCAAGAACAGCAGCATGGGGTAACCACACCCACTATTCAATTACCTCCCACCAGGACCCTCCTACAACATATGGGGATTATGGAAACTACAATTCAAGATGAAATTTAGGTGGGGACACAGCCAAAACATATCAAATACCGACCTGTAAGATTACTTTTGTTTTTGTTTTTGTTCTTGTTTTTGTTTTTGAAACAGAATGTGAATGCGGAAAATCTGAAACAGGTCTCAGTTAATTTAGAATGTTTATTTTTCCAGCGTTGAGGATGTGCCCATGACACAGCCTCAGGAAGTCCTGAGGACATGTGCCCAAGGTGATTGGGTCACAGCTTGGTTTTATACATTTTAAGAAGACATGAGACATCAATCAATATATGTAAGCCGTATATTGGTTTGGTCTGGAAAGGTAGGACAGCTTGAAGCAAAAGCAGGAAGACTGGAAGCAGGGAGGGAGCTTCCAGGTCACAGATAGGTGATACACAAATGGTTACACTCTTTTGAGTTTCTGATTAGTCTTTCCAAAGGAGGCAATCAGATATGCATCTATCTCAGTGAGCAGAGGGGTGACTTTGAATAGAATGGAAGGCAGGTTTGCCCTAAGCAGTTTCCAGCTTGAGTTTTCCTTAATGATTTTGGGGGTCCAAGATATTTTCCTTTCACAAGGGTCTCACTCTGTTGCCCAGGCTAGGATGCAGAGAATGCAGTGGTACAATCATGCTCACTGCAGCCTTGACCTCCCAGGCCCAAACAATCCTCCCACTTCAGCCCCCTGAGTAGCTGGAACTACAGGTGTGCACCACCATGCATGGCTAATTGTTTTTTTATAGAGATAGGGTCTCACTATGTTACCTAGGCTGGTCTTGAGTTCCTGGGCTCAAGCAATCAATCTTCCCATCTTGGCCCCCAAAGAGCTGGGATTACAGGCATGAGCCACCACACCTGGCCTCTAGGGCTGTATTGAGAACTAACTAAGATTATGTATGTGAGCATTTAACACAGTACTTCACATATAGAAGACATAGTAAATGTTAATTATTAAAGATGTAATCAATCAATCATAAGAAAAAAGAAGGAGCTGGATGGGAAGATAAATAAGAAATGCTTTGACATGCAAAATGTGGTCAAGTACCATAAAGGAAAAGTGTATGAAGTTGAATTTTTGTTGTATGGGAAAGGTACAAGAATACTTCCCATGATTCAAAGGAAAGTGAAGAAAATCAACATGATTACAGAAAAGATGAGGGAAAGGATATAATGATGACATGGCCAACTGCTGTTCCCAAAGAATCCAAAGCAGCTACAACAAGAACAAATATTTCATATTCTTATATATTTCCATGTGTGTGCTGTGTGCATGTATGTGTTTCTAATTTCAAAACACACACATACATGCACACAGCACACGCAAAAATAAAAATATGAAAAAGAAAATGTCTATAAATGGAAAAAAGCTTAATCTATGAATTCACTAATTCCAAGACAAAAGAAAAATTCAACGATCTCTTTTTGTTTTGCTTTGTTTTTGTTTTGTTTTGTTTTTCTGTTTTTTGAGACATCATCTTGCTCTGTCACCCAGGCTGGAGTGCAGTGGCGCAACCTTGGCTCACTGCAACTTCCGCCTCCCAGTTCAAGTGATTCTCCTGCCTCAGCCTCCTGAATAGCTGGCATTACAGGTGGCTGCACCATGCTCAACTTATTTATTTGTTTATTTTATTTTGTATTTTTAGTAGAGACGGGGTTTTGCCATGTTGCTCAGGCTGGCTTCGAACTCCTGAGCTCAGTCAATCCACCTGTCTCAGCCTCCCAAAGTGCTGGGATTACAGGCGTGAGCCACTGCACCCGGCCAAATTCAACTTTTTTTTTTTTTTT
>NW_012116266.1:11267802-11366882 GCF_000951035.1 Colobus angolensis palliatus
TCACGCCATTCTCCTGCCTCAGCCTCCCGAGTAGCTGGGACTACAGGTGCCTGCCACCATATCCAGTTAATTTTTTGTATTTTTAGAAGAGACAGGGTTTCACGTGTTAGCCAGGATGGTCTCGATCTCCTGACCTTGTGATCCACCTGCCTCGGCCTCCCGAAGTGCTGGGATTACAAGCATGAGCCACCGTGCCTGGCCAATTATTATATTTTTTAAAAGCTGCCTTAAAATTATTAACTTAGAGGTGCTCCTATGTATTTCTAAGAGCTTTATTGAGATATAATTCCATAAAACAAACTGCACAGATTCAAAGTATACAATTTAAATTTTGACATATGTCTAACATGTGAAAACACCACCACAATAATAATCACATATATTATTCCCAAATATGTTCTTATCCACTTTGTAATCTCACCCTCCCCATTCCACACTGACCCCAGGTAACCACTTATCTACTTTTTGTTACTATTCATCAGTTTGCATTTCCAGAAATGTATATTACTGGACATACAGCATGTACTTTTTGTCTGAGTTATTTAACTCATCATTTTGAGATTTGGCAATTTGTGTCTTTTAAGCAATTTGCCCATTTCACGAAGTTGTAGAATTTATAGGCAGAAAGTCTTCATAATGTTTGTCTACTATCCTTTTAATATCCTTAAAATTTGGAGTGATATATTCTCACTCCTTTTTTTGATTCAATATTGAAATGATGTCTGATCTTACTTTTGATGTTGGTAATTTGAGTGTTCCTTTTCTTCCTTGTTTTTAACTAGAGGTTTACTAATTTTATTGATCCTCCCAAAAATTCAACCTTTTTTTTAATTGATTTTCTCTATTGTTTGTTTTCTATCTTATTTCTACTCTAATCTTTATTCTTGTTTCTATTTTGAACTTAATTTTCTCTTTTTTTTTTCTAGTTTCTTAAGATGAAAATGGAAGTCTTTGGTTAGGGAAATTTCTTTTTTTCTAATACATGTGTTAATTGCTATAAATTTCCTAAGTATAGTGTTAGTGTTATCCCATGAATTTTGATGTTTGACACTTAAATTCAAAGTACTTTCTGATTTCCTTTTTAATGCCTTCTTTGACACAGGAGTTATTTAGAAGTGAGTTATTTAGTTTTCAAATATGTTGAGATTTTTCAAAAATATTTCTTTTATTGATCTCTAATTCCTTTGTGGTCAGAGCACATACTTTATATAACATTAATTCTTTTAAATTTATTGAGATGTGTTTTATGATCCAGAGTATGGTCTATATTGGTAAATGCTTTCTGTGTACTTGAAAATAATATGTACTCTGCTGTTGGTGGTGGAGTGTTCCATAAATGTCAATTATGTCGAGGTAGTTGATCATATAATTTAAATCATCTATATCCTTAATGATTTCCTGTCTAGTTGTTCTCTATTGAGAAAGATATTGAAAATTCTGACTATAATTGTGTAATTGTGTGTTTCTCCCATCAATTCCACTGGTTTTTGCTTCATGTATTTTGAAGCTCTGATATTAGTTGCATAAGTGCTTCCGTTTATTACATCTTCTTGATTAATTGATGCCTTAATTATTATGTAAGACCTTTCTTTATCCCTGGCAATATTCATTGCCCTGAAATCCGCTACATCTGATATTAATATATCCACAGCAGCTTTCTTTTGACTTGTGTTGTCATGGTGTATCTTTTCCGATTCTTTTCCTTTAAACTAATTGTGTCCTTATATTTGAATTGCATTTCTTGTAAGCAGCATATTATTTGGCCTTTTCATTTTATTCAGTCTGACAATTTCTGCCTTTTAATTTCATTACTTATACAAGTTGCAATACAATAAGAGATTTAAGTAATACACCTTTTACAGTTGCACCTCAATATCAGCAGAAGATTGGTTCCAGGCCTCCTCATTCACCGCTTGCAAATACCCCATTCACCCCTTGCAAATACCAAAATCCTTAGATGTTCAAGTCTCTTTCATAAAATAACATAGTGTTTGCATATAACCTTTATATGTCTTCCTGTATACCTTAAATTATCCCTAGACTACTTATAATACCCAATTAAATGTAAATGCTATGTAAATAATTGTACTGTATTTTTATTTGTGTTTAATTTTGTGTTGTTATTTTTATCGATTTTTTAAAGTATTTTTAATCCATTGTTGGTTGAATCCACAGACGCACAACCCCTAGATACAAAGGGCCAGCCATATTTATCCCTGCAGTTACTATTTCTAGCTCTCTCTCTTCATCTGTTTTTGTACATCCATAGTTTGACCTGGCATCATTTTCCTTCAGCCTGAAGGATTTCCTTTAACATTTCTTATAATGTAAGTCTATTGGTGATGAATTCAGCTTTTGAAAAATTTTTTGTATAACCTTCATTTTTGAATAGGTATAGAATTCTAGAATTCATCTTCACTGGGTATAGAATTCTAGGATTACAGTTTTTGCTTCGTTTTCAATACTTTAAAGAAGTTACTCCACTGGCATCTCATCTGGTAACAATAAGACATATGCTCTCTTTCTTATTTTCTCTGTGCATGTCTTTTTTTACTGACTGCTTTTAAGATTATCTCATTATCACTACTTTTGAACTATTTGGCTATGATAGGCCTTGGTTGTTGCAATGGTTTGAAGGTGTCACCAAAACTCATGTGTTGGAAACTTTATTGGATTCCCAATGCCAGAGTGTTGGGAAGTGGGGACAAATAAGGGGTAACTGGGTCATGAGGGCTCCACCCTCATGAAGGGTGTTATCACTGGAGTTGGGTAGTTGTAGAGGAGGTGACTTTGTTATAATAGCAAAACCTCCTTCATATGGGCTCTCTTGACCTTCCACCTTTTTCCCTTCTGGCATGGAATTACACTCAGCAGATGCCAAAGCCATGCTCTTGGACTTCTCAGCTTCCGGAACTGTAAACCAAATAAACTTATTTTCTTTGTAAATTACACAATCTGTGACATTCTATTACAGCAGCACAAAACAGAGTAACTTTTTTTTTTTTTTTTTTTTTTTTAAGACGGAGTCTCGCTCTGTCGCCCAGGCTGGAGTGCAGTGGCCGGATCTCAGCTCACTGCAAGCTCCGCCTCCCGGGTTTACGCCATTCTCCTGCCTCAGCCTCCCGAGTAGCTGGGACTACAGGCGCCCGCCACGTCGCCCGGCTAGTTTTTTGTATTTTTTAGTAGAGACAGGGTTTCACCGTGTTAGCCAGGACGGTCTTGATCTTGTTACCTCGTGATCCGCCCGTCTCGGCCTCCCAAAGTGCTAGGATTACAGGCTTGAGCCACCGCGCCCAGCCCAGACTAACTTGTTTTTCTCAAGTTTCTTGTCCTTGAAATTTTTGAGATTCTTTGATCTTGGCGTTATAGTTTTCATTACAAAAGAGAATTTTTTTAGCCATTATTTCTTCAAATTTTCTTCTTTCCTGCTCTTCTCTCCAGTTTCATATATATTAGATTCTTGAAGCTATTTCACTATTCTCTGACACCCTGTTCATTGTTTAAATTTTCTTTTTATTTCTCCTTTTATAACCCTTTTACTGAGATAATTTACATACCATAAAATTCACTCTTTAAAATATACAATTAAATAGCTTTTAGTACATTCACAAATTATGTAAACAAACATCAGCATTATTTCTAATTCCAGAACGTTTTCATCACACCAATAAGAAAACTCATACCCATTAGCAGTCACTCCCAGACCCCCACAGCCACTGGCAATCATTAGTCTACTTTCTATCTCTATTGATTTGCCTATTCTGGATATTTTATAAAAATAGAACTGTACAATATGTGGCCTTTGTGCCTGATTTCCTTCACTTAGCATAATGTTTTCAAGGTATACTCTTGTAGCATGTATCAGTACTTCATTTCTTTTTATTGCTGAGTAATCCAATGTATGAATAGGTAATTTTTATTTATCCTTTCATCAGTTGATAGACATTTGGATTGTTTCTACTTTTGACTATTATAAATAATGCTGCCATGAACATTTGTGTACAAGCTTTTGTGTGGACATATATTTTCATTTCTCTTGGGTGGAAATCTAAGAGTAGAATTGCTGGGTCATATGGTAACTCCATGTTTTTTTAACCTTTTGAGGAAGTGCCAAGCTATTTTCCAAAGCAGCTGGACTATTTTACATTTCCACCAGCAGGGTAGGATGGTTCCAATTTCTCCACATGCTCGCTAACACTTGTTATTATCTGTCTTTTTCTTATTATAGCCAACCTATTTGGTGTGAAGTAATATCTAATTGTGGCTATGATTTATGCGATCTTAGTTGTTAATGATCTTTAGCATGTTTCTATGTGCTTATTTCCTGTTTGCATATCTTCTTGGAAGAAAAGTCTATTCCAACCCTTTGTCCAGTTTTTAAAAATTTGGTTTTCTTTTTAATAAGTAATAGTTCTTTATACATTTTGGACGCCAGTCTCCATCAGATATATGACCTGCAAACCTGTTCCATGGTTTCTATTTTCACTTTCTTGGTAGTATCCTTTGGAGTATGAAAGTTTTTACTTTTAATGAGATTATTTAGAGTCAATGAACATATTAATATGCATCCAATCTCATTCTAGATTAAAGATAAAGAGAAATAAGATTTTTGTAACTTAGAAGATTGGCAAAGATGAAAATAAGAAAAATTAAATTTATCATTAGCAAAGATTTGAGCATTCTCATAAACTCCTGGTGGGGTTTTAAATTGAACAAGTTTTCCAGAGACTATTTGGCAATGTATCTCAAAATCCCTAAAAACCACAAACAAAACAAAACAAAAAATCTCTGTGTCCTTTGACCCAAGAATTCCACTTTTAGAAATGTATCCCAAAGAAAAAGTTGAACAACTTTGCAAAAATTGATTTTATTACTGGAATGTTTATATAACAATATATTAGGTGAGTAAAGTCTAACAATAGGAGATCGGTTAAATATATTCTGGTAAGACATAAAATAAGATACTATGTAATTATTATAATTGATCATAAAATTTTTTTTTATTTTTTAAAGACAAAGTCTTACTTTGTTTCCCAGGCTAGTCTCAATTCTTGGCCTCAAGCAATTCTCTCATTTTGCCTCTCAATAAATGATAATTTTCATCAAGTTTCACCACCTATTATGTCCACAGGGTCCAGATGTAACATAAATGAATGAAAAGACTCTTTAGAAAATTAGACAGCATATGCCCCTTTTGGAGAGGGCAGTTTCAATTAATTGATGCCAAGCAAGAAAGTATATGTGTGGTGGTTGTGAGGTGGGGAGTGGGAGGTGTCCTCTGTTGTTAGATTATCCAGTATTTTAAAACATGCAGGATATTGAATTGTACGTAACATTTTCTGAATTTTAAAAGCTGTCTATTGCTTAAACATTTTTTAAAAAAATGTTCAATGACCAAATAAAACACATCGTTTTTGGACTAGATTCAGTTCAAAGGCTTGGAACTCTAATGTAAATACACATTTATTGACATAGAAAGATATCCATAACATATTGTTAAAATTTTAAACACCCTGCTACAAAGAGTTTATATAATATCTCAATTTTGTTAAAAAAAAGCATATTTACATGTATGTATAAACTCTAAACAGTGTCTAAACGGATATAAATCAAAATGTTAATAGTGGGTAATTTTGTTTTTCTGTTGTATATAGTTCTCTATTTTTGTATTTTTATATTGACCATTGATATTTTATATTCAGAAAAGAAATGATACAGCTCTTTGTATCTGTAGTTATAAAGGTAAGAGTTAATCGTCTGGTTTAAAATGTTGAGAATAAATTTAAAATCAAAATCAGTAAGTATATAATCTTGCACATGAAATCAGACAGACTCGAGTTCAAAATCAGTTATTCCATTTATACCTCAGTGGCCTTGGGCTTTCTCACCTGTAAAATGCCAGTCATAATACCTGTCATCACCCCTCAGATCCCATTGGTGATGTAAAAATGAATAAATAAAAATAGAATTAATATCTAAAACACTACGTTCCTAGCATCACCAAATCTAAGTAGATAGAAGAGAGAAGGGGGCTTTTTCTACCACAGTTCAAGTCTAGAAAGGAGGCAGACGCTCCTCATAGAATGTAACAATGTCATGGAGGCATAATACACACAAAAACATTGTTTGTTTTTGCTATTCTATCTGGAGACAGCAACATCACAGGAGGCTAGAAGACTTTTCCCTTGCCACTGCTCCACTCCCAGAATCCAAAGCTTCTCCTTGCACCACATCTCACTCCTCATCTAGCAAGGACACCCAGTGGAATGAAGCAGAGTATGGCTGATGACCCACTACCAGCAGTAGCATCAGATGAGGCAGAATCCATGTTATGTTTTCGAGAAGTGTTGGGTAGGTCCTAAGTGTGAGTAGAGCTCTAGGACAAATAAAATCAACTAGGGAAGCTACTTCCAAGGATTGGATTTGACTCTGGAGTAAATAAATGTATAAATATCATTTGAGCATTTGCCATCCTTTATCTTCTCTTCCCGCCTAACTGTGCATCCAGTAAAGACATGGATTTACCAAATGGAATTCAAGTAGATGAAGAGGTACACTAGTAAAATCAACCAATCAGCTGATGTGAGGTGGGTTTTGTTTCTGTCTTTAGAACCTCTTTTTCACCGCAAAGGGCTTAACAACTGCATTCCACTATTCCTCCTACCAGCAAGTTAAATATAATAGAGGGTAAAGAAATTTTTTCAGGTCATTGTAGTATCATTGGAAACTTGCCTTCAAATGACTTCAGGTACCTCCTCCTCAAGTGCCCAGTTTTAAACCCAGGGAATAATTTCATCATATCTGGTCCATGGAAATAGCAAATTCTTTAAGATATTTTTGATGTAGTAACCCGTTTTCATTAGCTTTGCTTTTTCAATTTGCAATAAAAGAAAACAATAAGTGTTTTTATCATATCTTTACTCTTTCAGTAATGTGCAACATGAACGTAATAGTGTTAAGAAGTCAGAAATTAACACAGAAGCTATAGGAGATGTTTATATTTGCAAAATTTCAACAATTATCTTCTCTAGGTTTCCCCAAATTAGCATATTTGTTAATCAAATTAATTAAGAAGCTTTTCAAAATAAAAGCAATGTTTTAAATAAATATATTCTTTCATAACCATAGAACATCTAGTTCTGTTGGAGGTAACAAACATTACACTCAAGTACTTTATGAAGACATTAGGGTAAAAATTATCTAGATGCAATTATAAATGTACCCTAATTTGTCATTTCTTTTTGCACATATGCTTTTCTGTGTGTGTTAGGGTTATATCATAGATGTTTGGTAAATGGTTAGTTCTTCAATTATCACAAAGATATTATCTGACCCACAGAATTTATATCAGCTCAATGTGATGACATGATATTCTTTGAACAATATCTTTAAATTTAAATTTAGTACCCTAAATTACAACCAAATAAAGCCAAGACCTCTAAGCTGCCATATCTGTTACAGAAAATGAGTGCTAGACTCTCCGTTTGGAAGAATGAGACCTTCCTACAAATCTTGAAATTATACAACAATATTATTGTCACATCAAAATCCTAATTGCAACAGAGCTTTCAGTGTGTTTCAGAGTACCACACAGGTAGGTATAAATTCACTTATGATCAGCTTTTCTAGTGAAATCATATGCTTAGTAAATGACTACAGAAAACTTCCTAAAATTTGATTTTATTTAATAAATATTTTTTAAAGTTTTCTAACTGAAGAAATGACTTTGCTAATCTTTCCAGAAATTCTGATCATCTGTTTAATCTTTCATTCACTTTTATTTCTACCTGATTCTTAGGAATTTTTCTAATCTATATTTAATCTACCAAAACATCTATGCTTTGATAAATTTGGCTTCCTTCAATAATAAGCTATGCTATGATCACTAAATTAAATGTCAAAGGCAGAGAAGTAAAATTAAACACAGTGACAGGTTACAGTAAGTTCTCTTCAGAATTTCAGACGAACACAATTGTCCCAAAATGATCAAGGAATAATTCACTAAATGAATAATGCAACACGGAATACATTGTAACAGAATTTCTCTCTCTCTCTCTTTGCCACACACACACACACACACACACACACACACACACACACACACCCTCTTCCACAGGCATCCACACAGGGGTGTTGACACTTGTCTCAGAATTTAAAATACTGATACTAAAGGCTTTAATTTAGATAAATTAACTACACTAAACTACTGACATTGTGAAAATATCTATATCCAATACCCCATAGAGGACATCATTTTGTGAACTTCTAAAACATTTAAAGAAAGAAAACAAGAATGAGAAACCAGAGTCCTTGATAAGATGGGTGAACGTGTCAATAATGCCCAGTCACAGCTTCCCATTCTCCTCACTGCTTTCCTTCTCCTCTATGGCTTCCAGGCTGCGCTTGCTCTTGGCTTCAGCACTGCTGCTGGGGGCTTTACTCAGTCCACAGGACAAGCATGCCAGCTGGATCTGCTTCATGTTTTCTAAAGCTTCATTCTTGGCATTCTTCAACAGATCTCCTTGGCCCTACAAACAGAAAAAAATAGGCATGAAAGAAGACAGTTATGGGCCAGGAATGTGCTGAGTGACAGCACTCTGTGTCCTTACTGCCCATTGCTGAATAAGGAAACAGACCCAGACCTGCAAGCTCACTTTTCCAGGGTTTAACGCAAGGTTCTTTTCTAACATTCCTAAGTGACTTTGCTTGTTAAACCAAGTACCTCAACCTGAGCCTGACCAACTGGCTATGCGGTTGCTGGCAGTCTGTTGAGATTCTTGTTGTGAGGAACCCTCCTCTTTATGTGCTGAGGATATCAACTCTTCCATCACCATATGGTGTGAGACTCTGCACACTGCTGCAATACCTACCCCACCCAGATCCAGCATTCCTAGTCGCGGGAGAAAACAAGGAAAGAAGCTCTTCCTTAAAGAAGTGAAAATAAAATCTCCCCCTCTGTGTACAAGAGCTTAAAAAGTAAGGTGTCTTCTGTAAAGTCACATACCCTTATGCTTGGTGAGCTGGTTTTTAATATACTGGGTCATCCTTGCAATCTGCCTGTTGTTAAATTATTAGTTACCCACATTACTTCTGCCTTTCCCGTCATCCTGAAGACGATGTTCCCACCTGGCAGATGGAGAAGAAGAGTCTCCAGAAGCTCAACATGTTAATCAAAACAGAAAGGAAATGAAGATTGCAGGAACACATTAGCTGTCATTTACATCAGTGCCCAACAGAGCTCTTTTCCTGCTCTTTTTATTTCTTATTTTACTTCATTGTTACAATGGTAAAGTGCATATGCTGGTACTGGCCCAATGGCTGAAGGACTGAGTGTGGGGGAGCGGGGACAGGTGTCTATGGTGCATAGACAGAGGAGGAAGTGGCTTCTTCCCTCTCCTCTCCATTCTCACGGCAGTGCCTGAAAGTGTGACCTTGAAAGTAAAGGACAATATGGGAGGATGTGGGGTTATGACGATTGCTGGAGCATTATTCTACAAAGCAGAGGGTCAGACAAAGGATAATTCACCTATTTTATGAAAGGCCATTCCATATTTTTAATTTGATAAATGTTTTTTCCTTAGGATGTATGAAGAAACTTGTATTTTACAAAAGCTTGGAATATTTTATTTCTCAAAACCTAAATGTGCACTTGCCAATCCTATCCTTTGTAAAAAAAAAAAAAATAGCTAAATCCTTCTAATAGCAGCTTTTAATTATATGGGATGATTAAATAGTTGAGCTTTGCCTGATGTTTGTGTTAAAGCAGACTTCTTCTCAAGTACCTCAATTATGGTATGGGATTTTGAAAGAAGAGTTGGAGGTGGATAGTTCTGCCTTCTCATGAGGAGAAATGAAGCTGAGCCTGATAAGGTTAATTGACTGGCCCAAGGTCACAGCTGGTTAATAGCAGAGCTGGGACTAAAGTTCAGGCCTTTGGCCTCCTGGATCAGTGCTCTATCCCCCACACCATGTTCACAATCTAGTCTGAGACTAAAGACTAGAGATTAGAGCCTAAAGACTCTGTCAGTGAGAGATATATTTTCTAAAGAAAAAACATTCACTACACCAGCAGACTTTGGGAAGTCTGTTCTTAACAGGTTAGACATCATGAATGAGTCTGCTCAACAAACCTGCACATTCTGCACATGTATCCCAGAACATAAAGTTAAAAAAAATAAGTGAAGTCACATCCACTTTGAAAAGTGCAACTCTTCAGCAATAATAATAACAGACCAACATATGAAGCACTTGCTTGGTCACTCTTTGTGCTTTATATATGTGCATTCAATCATTCATTACAATATTCCTATGAGATAGGTACTTTCATTATTCTCAATTTACTGATTTAAAAAACTGAGGCCCAGAGCACAATCACCCTTCCCAAAGTCATACAGTTGCTAAGTGGTAGAGCTGGAGCTTAAAGTCCAGCAGCTAGCTCCAGGGTCTGTGGTTTTAACCACTACCTGATAGGCATCTTTTAACAGCAAAGCAGGCACTCTCTGCAACGCACCCTAAAGACTCCTATTCATTGTTACCCATGGAAGCAATGCAGATAAAAGAAAAGTATTGCCCATGTGACACAGCCTGACACAACTTAGAGATAGCATCTGGAATCAGTAGACAGGGCAGAGCAAGAACACACTGGCAGGGACGAGGGTCAGAGCATCTTCCACCAATTTTTATCTGGGCCATTTTCTCTTCTGCAAAAATGATGAAAATATCCTTCCGCCTTCCTCACAGTTCTAAGATTAAAGACAATATGTTGAAGAGCTCTTTATGATTTAAATTATCATAAGTGTAGGAATCACAATGCTATAAGGTGATTTGGAAAGTGGTTAACATTATCTGCTACTATATATAATAAGTATCTTGGTACTATCTATATTTTATTAAGCATTTGACTAATATTTAAAATGCATCTACTGGAGTCTGTTTTACAGAGATATGTATAATGTATATGTACTACTATTTTTACAAATGGAAAGATTCCTTTAAAAATAATCTATTAGTAATGAGATTATATCCTCCTTCATTTTCAGAGTATTACTTTTAAGTGTTTCCTTTTCATTTAGTTTTGAAAGTTTCATCAAGCATTTTAAAAGCATAGCAGTAGAAAAACTGGCAACTTTCCTAATTGCAAGAGAACAGTGAAACATGCAAAAACATCATTTTATCCTAGTAATGCATAAAGTTCTCACATCCCCTTTTCCCACAACATTGCATGAAACATATTTTAATAATCCAGAATGTCATCTCATCGGTTCTATGAGGTGGCATCCAAATGCCAGACTGTGCCATTTCTGGTAAATAGAAGTCAGTCTCTGTAGAAAACAATGGCCAACGGGAGAAAACAGTTTGTACCAGTGCATAACTAACACAACTACATCATCTCCTGATAACCCTGCAGACAACACATACTGGCTGTACCATACAGGCAGAAAAAAGTCATTAAACTATTAACTGATAAAAGAAGCAAAAATGAAAGGCTGTGTTGTGAAGACTGTACATTGAAACATTGATAAAAACTTTTGTTTTGTCTTTTTTTGTGAAGGAGAAATAGCAGTCATCTTTCTGTTCTGTGGTTCAAGGAATCACAACCTGCGTCTCTTCTTTGGGTCTTCCTAATCAAGGCACCAGAACCAGAAAAGACACATTCTGGTGAAAATCGTAGAGAGGGCAAATTTGATTGTTAACAACCACCACCCTGGCATTTTCCTTTGGCATGCTAACTTTTTTCCCATTTTATATGCAGCAACTTTCCCTAATCATCTAGCAATCTTTCTCTCTACTCTATCACAAACACCCCCAAACTTCTCTTAACGAGTCAGCTTATGCCAGATCTCCCTCTAAACATCTTTGTCCTGTATATCATTTCCTCCAAAATGTATTAGGTACAGCGGGTATCCCCAGCTCTGGGGCCATGGACTGATACCAGTCCCTGTGACCTGTGAGGAACCAGGCTGTACAGCAGGAGGTGAGCGGTGGGTGAGTGAGCATTACTGCCTGAGCTCCACCTCCGGTCACATGAGCGGAGACATTAGCTTCTCATAGGAGTGTGAACCCTACTGTGAACTGCACCTGCGAGGGATCTAGGTTGTGTGTTCCTTATGAGAATCTAATCCCTGGCGATCCGAGGTTGATCCAGTTTCATCCCCAAACCATCCCCCGACACCCCCCACGGTATTCAGGTCAGCCAAGCCATGTAAAGGCATTTGTCTGTAGTATATATTTAAAAAGAAATCTAACAAGTCATTCTTAAGAAAGTGTTTTAACCTTATTCTCCCTAAACAGAGGTCTTAGGGGAAGAAGGGGAACCCCGGGAGAATTCATTTTCTTTGGTGATATAGAAATGGAAACACTTATTGTATACTAAAATAAGTTTAGGGTTGTTATGACATGAAATGCAGAATTAATGTATGAGTTGATCACTGAACACTCAACTTGAAAAAAAATGTCAAGCTGCTGCCAGCATTTCTATACTAGCAATCTCATGGGGATTTGAAGTATCCTCTGGTACTGCAGATCCTTCAGGAAAAAAAAATGAGAAGGATGCTTTAACTCAAAAGAAAGTAAGGGTAATAGAGAGCAGCTCAGGTAGACTGATGCTGACGGGACAACAAGACTAACAGAAGTCCCAAGAGCAATGTCCACCATTTAGCCTCCACAGTGATTTGGCTTCTGAATGTAAGACTCCACTGGCAGGTCCAACACATTTAGAAAGTGACATGGACTCATGCAAAGCCACAGAGATCATTATAGAAATTCTGAATTTAAAATGAGTGATGATTAGTGAATATTTAAAAAACAAACACTAAGCATTCCTTATTAAATCTTTCCAGCTGCATTAACTTATAATTAAAATATATTATCTAGAAATCAGGAAATAACTGATGCAATTTAGATTGCAAATTGGTCTGCCGTGCACTGCTGTGGTGATATATCTCCACAATTTTGATTACTACTACTAAATTTACTACTGACAAGAAATATTGTCACAACACTAAACAGCAGCTAACATTTACTGAACATTTAATATACTAAACATAAACCAATTCGCACACATCTCATTATATCCTAACCATAAAATAGGGTAGAATTCTACATGTAAATTATCTTTTAGTTATATATCTTATAACCCATCAAAAGATGTTTAGGATTTCTGTGACTTCCATTTTTACCAAGAAATGCAGTCCTCCCCCCACCACCACTGAAAATGGTTTTGGCTGCAAATCTGGCAGAATTATTCACAAAAGACATCCGTGGCTCCTTCACACCCATTTTTCCCATGAACCGCACTGTCCCTTGTGATATTAGTACACAAAAGAGTAGGAGAACATCATAACTAGTGTTCTCATTACGTGTAAAGGAAATGAGTGGGTTGTTTCGGAGCACAACACAAATATTTAAAGCAGCTAATTGGGACTCTGGGAATAGTAAAACCCTCACATATACAAAACTACACACATAAACAAATGCAGCCCTGTCCACAGGTCAACTAGTGTGGGTATTTCTGAGCCCACACTCATCAGCAGACTGAGTTTTCTGATATTCTTTTATCCATGGGAGAATCCATACCCACAGTGGAATCACCCTTGGACAGTGCTGCAGTAGAAACCAGTCACGAACATCATAGTGGGGTGAGTAGTTCTTTCTTTGGTCCACTGGTGGACCACACTGGTGGACCATACTGTGGAGGGCTATGCACAACTGCCATCTCACTAACTCAAAAACCATCCTTTGGGACTCTATCATTTCAGAAGTTTAATCCTTTGCTCTGAAGAGGTAAAAACAACTGCTACAATGTCCTCCATTTGAGAAATTAAAACAACAGGTCAAAAATGTTTTGATGTCATGTCAGACTTTTTTTTTTTTTTTGATATTACACTCTTGATATGTTACACTGTTTGGAATACTGGGTGAAGTTATTAAAGATGGCCTGGAATTCTTGCTCTTTAGAATGAAAGCCTATCTGTGTAGGAAATATATACAAGATGTTAACAAGAGTTAAAAGGCACAAAGGTGTAGCTATTAGGAAATTGCATATAAAATACCTTAATTTTGCACAAAAATAGAAGGGTCCATTGCACTAAGTCATCAATGTTCAGATTTATTGTCTTGCAACACCTCAGCAACCAAATATTTCAACTGCATTCTACTTGCTATTTAAAAAGTTAAATTTTTACTCCATGAATACTCAAGAAATATGGATGGATAGTCGTAGAGTAGTTCTGTTTTAACAGTCTTGGCTGAATGAAGCTTTATCTGTTATTCTCCTGAAACTCTAAACCCAAAACAAATGAAACTCTGCTTTTCAAATCTTTATTATATAATGCAATAAAAATAATCTGTATAGGAATGTGAAGAGAATTACACTGGACATGCTCACCTGAGACACTGGATTTTGTAACTGTATATAAAGTTCATTTTTTAATTAGTTATGTAAAAGATGTATTTTAGGATTGGTCATGAACTCTGATTAATTTGAATACCTCTGAAAACTATGGAAACCGAATATAAATACATCTTTTTAGTTCCTGAGAATCTAATTCTCAAGAAAAAATAATTTATAAAGTATAGAAGACACTTTAAAGAAAAGTTAAGAATAATTTAATGCCAAAGAGTCCACAGAAAATTGTAAAATGTAGCAGATGACATGTTTAATAAGCCATATGAAAAGCTCGAAAATTTTTGAAATCATACCCTGTTAAAATTCAACATAATGAAAATTAAATTTGAAAGTTAAATTTGAAAGATCTTCTTTTCCCACATTTCTTTCTCAAATAATACCTGCATTGTTACAATAGCTTTCTTATCAAGCTTTCTTTGTTACAATAGCTTTATTTATCAAGAAATGTAGACTAACTTGAATGTTGAAGAAATGAAGGACCCCAGTTACTTCAAAATAGTAATGACTGCATTTTAAGCAGAAAACCCTTGTATTAGCCATGTTTCTAAAAATAGTTTTAATATAAGGAGGCAATTTTTATGTCCTTGTATATATAGAATTCTACATATAAGTGAAGTCTTTCAACATTATTTAAACACTACTCACTAATAATGATATAATAAAAAAACTATTAATAATCCAGGGGCAACAATGCTGACAATAGGTCCTGTTACTGGTGGAAGACATCTGTATCACTCAATAAAACCCACTGCATTGAGATTCCATCTCTATTAAAAGTACAAAAATTAGCTGGGTGTGTTGGCAGGCACCTGTAATCCCAGCTACTCAGGAGGCTGAGGCAGGAGAATTGCTTGAACCCGGGAGGCGGAGGTTGCATTGAGCCAAGATCACACCACTGCCCTCCAGCCTGGGTGACAGAACATGACTCCGTCTCAGAAAAAAAAAAAAAAAAAAGTATGAAATTTAATGTTTCAAATTCCCATTTATTGTCCCTGTTATACCTTGTTCAAAGCTATGTATATGTGAACTGAAATACACCCATCTCTTCCCTGTACTTTGGGAACAATGGTGGTCTCTTAGCTATTAATGAGGACTTGCACCTTAGTTTTCATTTCATTCACTTATCCAGCAAACAAATATTTGTTAAACACTTACTGTATACCAGACTTTGGCCTGTGGTTCTCAACCTATCAAAACTAACCCTTTGAAACAAATATTTTGTGAGGTTTCCTTTATTACCCTAAACTTAAATTCATAGATAATATAACCTATTTATTTCTTATTAAAATAAAGTAGATATGATACCCTAGCTATAATATAAAGGAGAAAAAGGGAATGGTCATTTAAAATAAAATAACATGTATTACCATATGTGAATGGTCAGGCAGGCACACCAGAAACCTGAAGTAGGCAGATGCCTCTACTTAATATGAATGTAATTAGATATGAAAGAGAAATAAGATCAGATGCCATTCCACACAAAAAATACATATTTATAGAAAAATGATAATGCAAATGTACAGATAGACACTAGTATGAAAACAAGTAATGGCAATAGAATAGATGTATTTGCATAGAATAAAAGTAGGAAAGAAACAACCTCAATTAAGGTAGGCATAACATGCCAAGACAAATATAAACCTTCACTGTGGAAAGAAAAAGCTGATAATCCCATAAATGAGGAAGTAAATAATGTCCATACACCACATCAAAACTACCGAACCTGTTTTTTTTTTTTTTTTTTTTTGAGACTGAGTTTTGCTGTTGTTGCCCAGGCTGGAGTGCAGTGGTACAATCTTGGCTCACAGTAACCTCCACCTCCCCAGGTTCAAGCAATTCTCCTGCCTCAGCCTCCCGAGTAGCTGGGATTACAGGCATGGTAATCCACCACACCCAGCTAATTTTGTATTTTTAGTAGAGAAGGAGTTTCTCCATGTTGGTCAGGCTGGTCTCAAACTCCCGACCTCAGGTGATCCACCCGCCTCGTCCTCCCAAAGTGCTGGGATTACAGGTGTGAGCCACCATGCCCAGCAAAACTGCCAAATCTTTAAAAGTACTTCAAAGGCCATTTTTCTTGTGATTGAAAATATCAGCTGATACTTTGTGGGACCCAGGCGGATGCCTACCATGAATTATCAATAATAAAAAATAAAGCATCAAGTTATCTCTTCCCACTTTGTTCCAATATTACTGTGTAGCAATTACACGATCAAGTGGACAAAGTACCCAAGGTGAGTAAATTATTCAATAGTTTGGAAACAATGTCTTTATTTCATTTAGACTTACCTCTCAATAACTACCTTTTACACAAGTACTGGTCTTCAAACAGCTTCTTGTAAAAAATAATAATAATTAATTAATTAATATCATACACTAAAGTATTCTGATTTGTATTTTAGCGGCTGACATGGTTTGGTTCTGTGTCCCCACCCAAATCTCATGTTGAATTGTAAACCCTAGTGTTCCGGGAAGGGATTTGGTGGGAGGTGAATGGATCATGGGGGCAGATTTTCCCCTTGTTGTTCTTGTGATAGTGAGTTCTCAGGAGATCTGGTTGTTTGAAAGTGTGTAGCACTTCCCCTTAGCTGTTGCTCTTTCCTGCCACCATGTGAAGTGTGCTTGCTTCCCTTTTGCCTTATGCCATGACTGTAAGTTCACTGAGGCCTTCCCAGGCATGCCTCCAGTACGGCGTGGAGGACTGAGTCAATAAAACCTCTTTTCTTTAAAAATTACCCAGTCTCAGGTAGTTCTTTATAGCAGTATGACAACGGACTAATATAGAGGGTTTACTCAGGCAGGAATTATTGGAAATCTTGCAGGACACAGGGCAATTTTTCATTATGTTGTACTGTCCTGCCCAGAGCATGACATCAAATATTCCTGTCTGTTTCCACTAAATGGCAGGAGAATCCTCCCAATCACCTCCACAATTTTCCAGAACACACCCTAGGGGGCAGTATTGGTGATTCACTGAGAATCACCAGGCTGGACTCCGGGGAGTACAAAAGTGAGCACAGACATCATCTCTGCCCCTACAGAACCCAAGTTTAGTGTGGGATACAGGTATATATAAAATAACCACAAAAATAAAGTTATATCTAACCTTAAATTATGCTAAGTTCTTGAGGGAAAAGAATGTATTGCTGTGAGGACTAGGAGATTAGACAAGCCTTCCCACAGAAAGTAACAAGAGTGCTATGATTTGCAAGATGAGCAGGCATCTTCATTTATTTCTTGGCATCTTATGATCAGTGAAACGCAGTAAAAGGATTTTTTTGATGCTTGCCTGGAGGAGAGGCAAGAATCCTCCTCCAGTCTTACAGATACAGATATACATTGTATGGGAGAGTGTTCTGGAAGGTTACCGCCTTTATGGCACAGCACCAAATTGCCTAATACATTCCATTTTTCCTTACGTTTTCTCTATTTAGGATTTATTTTGTTTCCTTGACATTTATACTGAAAGAAACACTGAAAGTGGAAAACAATGAAGTGTCATTTAGTGACACTATCATTGAGTTCTGTTAAATAACAGTTCTTAGCAACTATTTCAAATTTCTGAGCTATTCAAAGGACTGCTTTTATAACTTTACAGGTGAATAAATGGACCCAAGAAAGCTAAAAAAAAAAAAAAAAAAAAAAAAATTGCCCAGGTTCACACAAGAAGTAAGTGTGAAGCAAATAACTAATAATGCCGGCTTCCCAGGCCAAGAGTTGTTTTCTTAATCACTATATTGTTTATTTGTTTTTTTGTGTTTTTTGTTTAATTTAGGTACATTACATGTTATGGTGCACATGTCATCAAATAGATCTTAGAAATGCAGAAAAGAAAAATTAGCTTAAGACTCCTTTGGTTTACAAAAGAATTTCTTGATAGAACTTCACGAATGTCCCAGACATAAATACTATCCTTGCGCTGATATTTTGATTTCTAGCTTTTGTCTTCAGTGTGGGTACAGGGTTTGGAGGCATTTAGTAATTTTAATCTGAGTCAGATTTTCAGAAAACTGAAATACAAAAGCAATGATAGAGGATTCACGAGTGGGAGAAGTGCTGGAAAAAATGACTGGTTTTCACTTCAAAGGTATCATCATAAGCCCTGACGGATCAGAGCCAAAAAGAACATTATTAAAGAATCATACTCATGACAGGCATCCGCTGAACATTTTGAAAGATGCTACTAATGTGAGGCCTCATCAGTCCATTCTCTGGGCCCCCGTACTGATTTCTCCTTGCAGCACCCATGAGCCTCCACAAGCCTTCCACATAAGCTGGCTGCCCAAGATGGCAGAACACACAAGCTGAGGAGTGGAACCCCAGGAGTGATGAAAAAATAAATCTGATTCTAAGGATTCCTCATTTCTCTCGCAGAATAACAATCTAGACTAGAGACTTTGAGTCGTAACCATATCGCCATTCTTATAAGTGAATTTACAGCATGAGCTCCACTCTCACTGTACCTGGGCTCAAATCCTGGCTCCAAGACTTACTAGCTTTTTGACCTTGGGCAAGATTACTGGGTGCCTCAGTTTCCTCATCCATAAACTGGCTATAATAATTGTACTCACCTCATAGATATTTTGTGAGATTAAGAGAGATAATACATCTAAATTCTTTAGAACAATGCCTGCCATATGTGGAAAACACTAATGATGGTTAGCAATTAATATTCTATTATATAAACAGAAATAACAATGTTGTAGATAAGTCCACTGTCCTTTGCATCGTAAAAATGTGAGGAAACAAAAACACCTTGAAACTCAAAAAGACAAGTTGACAAAGTGGAGAGAATAAAATGCGACGGAATAAAAGCCAGGATTGCATTACTCATTAGTCCAATAAATGACAATTGCATTAATGTGGCAACTTTCCTTGGGGAAATCCAAAAGGCATCATCCTCCCCTCTCAAAAGCTTATTTTCTTATTCATAATTTAGAGACTACAACATTGTTCAGTGTCAAACACCAGAGCGTTGCTCCTATTGGAACAAAAAATGTAAAACAGCTGTTTCATTTAAGCCAGCGGAGAAAGTAAAAACGAACTGAAATCATTTGTCACCAAAAGAAATTAATGCCAAACATTATCTTTTGTGACAGACCTGTTTTATTTCTGAAGATCCCATAAGATAGGTTCCTACGGGGGTGCTCTGTTTAAGAAGCCATCTGTCTGCTTTGGGCAAATGACTGCAAGCCTAATCCACTTACAGAAAATGTCAACAAAATTGCTTCAACACTAGTGAGCTGAATAATAGAAAACCCCAAGCTAAACTTTAAAAATATGATTCAACTGCAGGAAGCCTTATGAATTTAGGTTTGTGTGATGATACTGGTATTCTAAGAATTTTCTTGCAGTCATTTTGATAAAAGAACCATTCAATAAAATAATAGCAGTCACTGCTTGCTGATTCCCCTGTTCTCTGCTCTTTCCTTCCCATCATTGTGACCATCTCCCTCTATGTCAACAGAACTAACAGGATAGGACAGAAGATTATGTCAATCTTTAGCAAGGTGATGAAGGTAATTAATTGCATTTCAAATGAGATTTAGTAATAGATCATCATTAGCACAATAAACAAACACTGTTTAAAAGTTCCAATATCTCAAATTAACTTTCCATGGATAATAAATGACCCTGAGATCTGAATTCATACTACCACCATGAGTGTCATAAGCTGAATACAGAAGGAGCTTCTACAGAACTCTCTACCTGACCAATTTATGCTATTCTCATTTCAAAAAAGATCATTTATAACAGCTTGAAAGACAGAGGATGGCCCAAACCCCACAGAAAAAGCTATCAAGATAGTTACAAATATTAGTAGAATATTTTTTAAATACATTCTGGTATTTGGTTGGTAAGGTTTCACTCTAAAAAGTTACTGTTAAATTGTTGCTCAAATTATTGGTTACTTGATCCATCCAAAAAGTAATTCTGCAAACATGCCAGAACAAAAGTGCAGACACAATAACAACAGTATACCATAGAGTGAACTGATCACAGAAACGGCTTCAACTGCTTCATCACCTCCACAGTGCTGGATTTTAGCAAGTAAATGGTTTTTCATGGCATCTGTCCCTTGTTACACAACTCCAGGGGCACAATTCACCCTGCCTTCTACGTGCATGGCATTCCCTATAGCCCAATGACAGTTGTATTACATCTGGTCTAGATATGTCCTTTTACCAAGGACATTTATTCTTTATTCTCTGCAAAATCATAATGCTTTTTAAGAGGCTGAAATTGTCCTCTTTGAGAGTGAATCACGGCATGCGTATGGCTGGCCCATCCATAGCCTTGTAGCCCCTCTTCTATGCTGACATGAGTTCCAGGTTCAGTGTTAGCTGAAGTGGCCAAAGAGTTATTAGCAAGATATTTCTAAAGGGGCAATTTCTTCCACCCTCAACCCAGTGAGTCAGGTTTTAATGAATGAGGCTAAGGCAGCTATCAAATAAAACATGCTAGTTCTTAGTTAAATCAAGGATGTGGCCAACTCGGCTTCCTCCACAATGACTGGTTTGTAGATTCGGTCATTAATGAGATATTCACTCTCGGTGCCCCAGATTCAGCAAAGCATTCATTTAAACACCAGATTAATGTTACTGCAAGGAAAGTCAAGACCTATTTTCTCTAATCTGAGACTGGCTCCAATTTCAGATCTCAGACTCAGGCCATCTACACCACCAGACTACTAGTTATGCTTTTTCCTCTAACTTTTTATATTATTCAAAGATTTTTCAACCCTATACAAAAATTGAATGAGTAGCATCCATATTTCCCAGTTTTTCAGATTGTGTCGTGTTGGCTTGATCAACTTATCTATCCCCATCTCTCTAACAATGTATACCTCACCCTAAATACCTCAGTGTGCAGATCATGAAAATGAGGACATTCTACATAACTACAATACTCTTATTAACCCCAAAGAAATTAACATTCATTCAGTAATTGCATCTGATACACAGTACATATTAAAGTTGCCCAGTTGTCCCAAAACATCTTATTACTTTTTTAAAAAATCCAGAATCCAATCACACATTACTAGCACCTTTGAAAATAGCAACTCAGTTACGTGAAGTTAGAGTAAAAGCTTAAGTGAGGGAGAGTGTATTGGCAAATGGAACAGCAAATTCACAGCAGTAAATACCACTCACTCAGAAGACAAACATTTCCACAGCTTCACTCCTGTCGACTTTATGGAATATGCACCATTAAATCATCACATACATTTGTCAAAACATTTCTTCTAAATGTCAAATACCAAACCCATTCAACTTTGTGACTGTCATGATAAGGCCTCCCTAATCCTTCCTATCCAGATTTCTTCTCAGAATATCTTACTGTGGAAATCAAACTATCAGCATCTAGTGGGAGAGGACATTCATATTCAATTCCTTAATATGTCAGTAGTTGAGATTTCTTAGAACTTTGAATTGTGGACCCCCCAAAAAAACACATTTTTAAAGAAACTTTAAATTATCACCATGTAGGGAAACCAGAGGTTTATTTGACAGCCCTTATGCAATGCTGTCCATGTCCACAGACCTCTGCTAAAGAAAATACCCTCAGGCTGACCTTGAGTTGGAATGGCCCTGCTCTGCAATGTTGGAACCAACCTCCCCAGCCAAAACTGGTTGGACCAAGGATTCACACATGGGCCAAGTGTAGCCTATCAGTAGCTGACCAGTGACCTATGAGATGTCCTGATGTCAGGCAGTAATGACAGTAATTAGATAAAGCAATTGGATTAACTCTTTCTGAGACTGAAACTAAAAAATTCTAAGTCTTAGTTGTGAACAGAACGAAGCGCTAGAAAATACAGAGAGGAAAGAGAGCAGCAAAGCTGAGCCCCTGTAAGGACACAGCACTAAAGTGAAAATTTACAATTCTTGCTCTGAAGGCAAGGAAAGGGGAAATGCAAAAGGAAAAGATAACACAGTCCTCTAAAGCCTGCTTCAAATGTGAAGGATCTTCTAGCCTGAGATTCCATCAGCTGTCCATTCTGTGGCTCCTCTTCTTCCTAGGAGATGTGTTCCCTGCATTGTCACATGCAGTCTCACTTCAGGAAGCCTGAATGAGTCCTGTTTTATTTTAAATGAGAAATGACAGGCCTGCTACAATTTTAACCACACCATTTGATTGCTTGAAAACCAAGGCAAAATAGAGTTTAAACCACGTCCCGGCTAAGGCTTTCAAGCTTCTTGTAGAGAAAACCAGCATCAGTCAAAAGGATAGAAAGAATTGGGGTTATGGCTGACGTCTGCAGTGGGAAGAATGATTAATAAGTTATGAATTGACTTTGTGACTTTGGAAATGTCCCTAACTCCTGTGAGCAGCAGTTTCCTTTTCTCCAAAACATGAGGATTTGATGAGACGTTCTTTGATTTGACCTCATATGCTAAAAGTCTATTGTTTATTAACTAGGGATCAGGTTAAAATTGCTATGTTAAAATTCATCACCTAATTGCTTAAAATAATACAGACTGTCTAGTGAAAGATAAAAAAGCAATTAAAGTACTCTGATAGTGGAATAGCAGGGTTCTGTGGGAATCCATGCAGGGATACCTAACTCTGTTGAAGATGGGAGGCAGGAGAAGGGGAGGTATCCGTGAAGGCATCCTGAAGACTCCGTACCTGAGCAAACACCTGAAGCACAGGTAACAGTGCCCCATGCAGTGTGAAAACAACAGGATGGGGGCTCCCAGGGAGCAGGGATACAAGCAGGGTTACACACTTTCAAGGAAGAAGGGACAGTCCATGTGACCACGCAGCACGAAAGCATCCCTAGTGCCACTGAGGAAATGGAGAAAGTTCCATGTGGCTGGAGTAGTGCATGGAAGAGGAAGGCAATGAGAGACGAAGCTGGAGAGGAAGGAGGGGAGCTGAGAAGGCAGGCCACAAAGAGCTTCAGAAGAGAAGTTAAGAGGAGCTGTGGGAAGCTGTGGAAGGGCTTAAAGAAGGAAGAATGGTCATGACCAGCTTTACATTCAAAACGATAACTCCAGCTGCTGGGCTATGGGGTGGGACAAGGAAAGAGGAGAAATGACTTTTCACTAACTCAGGTGATAAATGAACATAATCTAAGGTGACAGCTATGGGAATGGAGGTTTCCTAGGGAGGTATTTAGGAGGTTGACCCAACAGTGCTTGCTAACCAATTCGAGGTGGAGGGTTAGGGAAAGGATCAAGGATAACCCCCAGGATTTAGGCTTGGATAATTCTGAGTTGTCATTTATTCATTCAAGTAGGAATTTCAGAGGTGTCACTGAGGGTAAGCAGGACATATGGATAAAGAAGCACAGTTTGAGAAATGCCGACATTGCTGTGGCTGAGTGACCTCCCAGGTACAATGCCTGGGAGGTAATTTGGTGTATAAACTTTGTGGGAGGATGAGCAGGGAACATCTAGAGATAAAGAGTGACACCTGGGCCAAAAATACACACTTGAGATTTGACAGCATGGTGAAGATAATCAAAACCCTTTGCATGAACAGTGTCCCCCAGGGACAGAAGGTGGAGTGAGAAGATAGTCTAAGGTAGAACCCTAAGAAATACCAGCATTTAACAGAATAGTGGAAGAAGGGGAACCTGCAAAGGATTCTGGGAAGAAAGAGCCAGAATGTAGGAAGAAAAGAGAAGGGGATGGTGTCCCAGAAATCAAGGGAAGCAGTGTTGCAAGAAGTGGGGAGTCAGCCTGGGAAACATATCTCTACAAAAAAATAAAATTAGCAGGGTGTGGTGGCATGTGCGTGTAGTCCCAGTCACTTGGGAGACTGAAGCAGGAGGATTGTTTGAGACCAGGAGGTCGAGGCTGCAGTGAGTCATGATCATGCCACCACATTCCAGTCTAGGTGACAGAGAAGACCCTGTCTCAAAAAAAAAAAAAAAAAAAGTCGAGGCTGCAGTGAGTCATGATCATGCCACCACATTCCAGTCTAGGTGACAGAGAAGACCCTGTCTCAAAAAAAAAAAAAAAAAAAGTAGGGAGTGATTAGCTATGTAGAATGTTCCCAACTAGTCAAAAAAGATAAAAACTGAAAAAGTGTCCATGAGATTTTGTGACAAGGAGGTTATTGGTGACCTTGGCGAGAATGATTTAATGGAGTGTCAGGGGAAGAAGAAAGATTAAAGTTGGCTAAGAAGTGAGTGGGAGGTAAGGAAGTGGATTCAGCAAGTATAAACAACCCTGATAAGAAGTTTGACTATGTAGGCCAGGGGAAAGAAAGAGGAAGGAGATGAGCAGAAGGAGGGTTGAAAGTCCTTTAGCAAAGCCCTTTTATATACATATTGTTGATGAAAAAAGCCAGTCAAACTCTGTAAAATATTTGAAGAGAGTTATTCTGAGCCAAATGTGAAGACCATGACCTGTGACACAGTCTCAGGAGGTCCTGAGAACATGTGGCTAAGGAGGTTGGGTTACAGCTTGATATTTTACATTTTAGGGAGACATAAGACATCAATCAGTACATGTAAGGCATCCACTGGTTTGGTAGGGAAAGGCAGGACAGCTCAAAGCCAGAGACTTACAGGTTATAGGTGGATTCAAAGATTTTCTGATTGGCAATTGGTTGGAGTTAAGTTATTATCTAAAAATCTGGAATCAATAGAAAGGAGTGTCTGGGCAAAGATAAGGGGTATTGAAGACCAACGTTCTTATTATGTACATGAAGTCTTATAGGTGGCCATCCTTAGAGGCAATAGATGGCAAATGCTTCCTACTCATACATTTAAAAGGTACCAGACTCTCAGCTAAACCCTTCAGGATCAGAAAAAGACCTGGAAAGGGAAGGGGCTTCTCTAAAGAATGTAAATTTTCCCCACAAGAGACAGCTTTGCAGGGCCATTGTAAAATATGTCAAAGAAATATATTTTGCGGTAAAATACTTGATTTCTTTCAGGGCCTGCTATCTGTCATGTGATGCTATACTGGAGTCAGGTTGGAATTTGGTATCTTATTGCTACAGTCTACTTTGTCTTAAGATCTCTGTTTTAATTTTAAGGCTGATCAGTTCAGCCTGAATTCCCAAGGGAGGAGAGTATAATGCAGCATGTCCAATCCCCTTTTACCATTAAAACTGCCTTTGCAAAATTATGACTGAGACAGTGAAAGAGATCCAACCTAAATGACTCCATCTTGCCTCTAACCTCCAAGCTGTTCATTCCTGGGCATAGGCTTAACTAACTTTAGGAAGAACTTAGTTTATAGTTTATGGTTTAAAACAAGGACAATAACAGCCCTTTCCCAAAATAAATCCCCTTCTTGACTACTAACATTAGCTACAAGATTAGAAATTATGGTTTAGAAGTCATGCAGCTGGAGGCTACAAGATTCTGACCCTCCCTAAACTGCTCCTGAGATCAGTACTTGAGATGTTTTGCAGACCCTGAACTTGATGGATCAACCGGCATCACCAGATCAAGAAACTGGCCCATCTGATCCTGCGATGCCCACCCAGGAACTGACTAAGCACAAGAAGACAGTAACGCCCCATGATTTACTCTCCATGATTTCATCTCCGACCCAGCCAGTCAGCACTCCCTGACTCACTGCCCCTCCCCTCCCACAAATTGTCTTTCAAAACTCCGATCCTGGGGAGACGGATTGGAGTAATAATAAAACTCCAGACTCCTGCACAGCTGGTTCTGTGCGAATTATTCTTTCTCTATTGCAATTCCCCTGTCTTGATAAATCAACTCTTTCTAGGTAGCGTGAAAGGTGAACCCACTGGGTGGTTACACCATCAGGTTCCCATCATGGTCTGAACTAGCTTTTTGGATTTTTTTGGAATCCCCTTGTCCCCAGAGGAGAGGTCCATTCAGTCGGTTAAGGGGCTTAGAATTTTATTTTTGGTTTATAACATAAATGCAGTTACGCTGAACTATGAGTAAAAGGAAAAATTCAAAATATGAAATGGAATGACTAAAAGCCTCTACTTCTAGGATTGATCATTGTGTTCAAATTTGTGTTTCACAGCATCCTAATTTTTTTCTCCTTATTTTAGAGCCCCTTTATTTGTGTGAAGTGAGAAATTTACTCAGCAAAATACAAAGTGCATAAATTTCAATATGTAAGTAAATCTACCTAAACTTTAAAAAAGCAGGGATGACTACCTCCAGAAAATGAAGATTTTTCACACAGTCCAGCAGGTGGCTCCCCTGCTTTGGACTTAGGGAGGGAGTGCCTGCTGTCCTCAAAAAGCTTGTGCTCCAGTGATCAGAAATGGCTTCTAAAACCATGTGGTTTATTCCTCTGCTTCCATGTAGACTTGCACCTAAGTCATTCTAAGCATATAAAAATGACCTCAAATAGATTTTGAAAACTTACAACATCATCAAAAAACATTGGTGTATCCCCAACCTGTGTAAATAGGCATTTAAATTAGAAGTAAACACTATGTACACACAGTTTCAGATGGAAACTATCTTTCTTAGTAAAACCCGAAACCGCCATGCCTCTTCAAAGGGAGAAAGCATATCTAGCTATGTGCTTTCACAATTCGGTGAAAGGAGAAAAAAAATGGTAATATAAAAATATGTCCAATAAAGTTTACTTCATATAATTGAAAAAACAGGTTAAAATAGTCATACCTCCTATGTGTAAGACAGTATCTTTATCCTTTTGGAAAATTTTAATGTACACAACTTAGTCTAATATGATGTAAAGCTCTCAGGTTTAAATAATTTGTTGGTATTATAAGACAACGTTCTTTCCTCTACTTGGCAGGGGTCATTAGCTTGATTTAGCATGTGGAAAATGTTATCATTATGCATTTATGATTATTCACAGTGAAGAGGGTATGTGGATGGAAGGGCCATTGAAAAGGTTCACCATAGACACCTCCCTTTGCAACTCTCCCATCCTGCTGTGCTGCAAACTGCCTACTAACATCAGAAATAACATGGGAGAGAGAAGGGCAAAGGTCTGTTTTTCAACTGTCAGTGTAAAAGGGACTAAGAATACAAGCTCCTCCACCCCCCCCAAACACACACACTCATTCACTATACTAGCTAAAACCAGCATCCCTCACCTGCCAATCTGCTCAGGAAATGGCTCTTTTTGTTGTTGTTGTTGTTGCTGCTGTTTGAGACAGGGTCTCACTCTGTCACACTGGCTGAAGTGCAGAGGTGCAATCATGGCTCACTGCAGCCTCACCCTCCCAGGCTCAAGCGACCGTCCCCTCAGCCTCCCAAGAAGCTGAGACTACAGACACATGCCACCATGCCCAGCAAATTTTTGTATTTTTTGTAGAGATGGGGTCTCACCAGGTTGCCTAGGCTGGACTCGAACTCCTGAGCTCAAGGGATCTGCCCACTTCAACCTCTCAAAGTGCTGAGATTACAGGAATGAGCCAACACGCTTGGCCTGGCTCTATCATTTTTAACTTGCTAATGGTGCAAAATGAATGTGAGCACCTAGATTTGGAATCCCCATGGTTATGAGCTCAGCGCTAAAGTAGGGGTGGTTCCCTCCACACAGCCCCTGGGTGGTCCCCACAGCCCAGGCAGCAAATCATGTCACCTCTCACTCTTTCCATCTTTCCTGATTTTCTGCAATACCTAAAGACAAAAAAAATTGAAAAGATTAGCCACTAAGCAAAATCACCTCAGAAGGAGACAAGGGCTTTTTTTTGTAGGACAGGCACAGATTTATCATCATAAATGCTATTCTTGTTCAAAAAAATGTCAAGGCTGAGTCTTCTAGATTGTAGAGGAGTTGGGGGGTAAGCACAGAAGAGAAATGGTGTATGCAGAGACATAGAGGCAAGAACACACATGGGATATTTGGAGAATTGCAGAGGGATAGCCACGGTAGGAGCAGAGGGAGTAAGTAGAAACTAACCAAAGAAAAATGAAATCTGTTGTAGGGAAAGTGCCCTACTTTACATGAGGGAGCAGCCCCACTAGAAACAAATTAAAGAATTATATACACCTAGACAGGATTTTAAAACTTTGTTATCCTAGAGACTTGAGAAGCTATATTCCACTAAAGAAAATATATGTTGAATAATATTTGAATACTGCATATGTCTGTTGTGTTGCTAAAGCAAAAATTTACACGTCTGTTCAGAACAAACACTGGAGCATTCTGCTGAGTCTACAAGGAGAATCCCATGGCCCATTCTTGCTTACGCTTTACTTTTCCCATATCTTTTTGTTCAAACAGCCAGGCTGACACCTGCCAGAGGATGTTTTAGTACTAGAAAGAAATCGATGGATCCTGGCAGCCGTCTCAGCTCCCTTCAAAGAGTGACCTTTAGGTGTGGCAGCCAAAGCATATCCCCCACCATGACATATTACATTTTATAATCCTCAGCTTCAGGTTGCATGTTTTAATAAAGTCTTCTACTAATGTCAACTTCAAGGGTATTAAACCATCACAGCTGATTTCCGTATTCTCCACCCACATATTCTTTTCTTCTTTTTTCTCTTGTACTTGAAAAAAAATGGGGATTGGTGGTACTGAAGCTGAGTTTAATTCTTTCAGCTGTGAAAAGCCCAAACATTGCTATACTATTTTAAAGTAACAGATTCCAACACTCCTCATATCTGTAAACCACATGTTATTTATTTTATGTAGTCAGATATTTTAAATAAAAGGAAAAAATATAAGAATCCCCTAGTTCCTATGGACAACTTGCTCATACATATGAAAATGAGCACTCACAAAATGCAAAACCCCAATACTCAGAAGACTAAGAGGAAAGGAAATCTGTCCTTGGTTGAAAACCAAGCCCATTCTTCATTTTGAAGGCCAGACTACGATGAGATTTATACTATGGCCTGCAGCCAAAAGTGGACTATTTTGGTAGATACATATATCTTCTGTTCTCTAAGGAATTAAATTAAGGGCTCTCTTTCTTGACTTTACTGTTCTGGCACCACTCTAGAGCCCAGATAGTGTTCTCTGGTGAAACTTTCAGCGATGCAGGAACATTTTATATCTCTGTTGTCCATCACGGTAGTCACTAGCCACATGTGGCTACTGAGCACTTGAAATGTGACAAATGCCCTGAGGAATGGAATATCTAATTTTATTCCATTGTAATTATTTTGTATTACTTAAAATAGCACACCTATGGCTAGTGCTTTCTGCATTGGACAGCACAGGCTAAAAGATGCCAACCTGCAGCAAGATAATGAATTAAATAAAATTATTTTTCATTCGCTCTAGCCTCTTTCCAGAGGTAGCACTTGCCACAATTACAATTAAATAACTAATTATGGCTTGTACTTTGTAATATCTGTATCTCCCATAAGAACATAAACTCTGAATGCAATAGCTGCTTGTATCATGTTCATAGAGGTATCCCAGGAATTAGCACAGGGCCCGGCCAAAGTCAGACTCCAAAGTGTTTGTTGAATGAAAAAATAAATTGAGTGCCACTGAATACCTACTGTCCTCAGCCCAGGTCCCAATTTACCAGGACCATGACTAATCACCCCCAAGAAACCTCATTTTCCAACTTCTTAATTCTGGCAAGGAATAGTCAACTTATCCAAAAATTAGCCCATCCTTTTATAACTAGTACATTGCCCCCAACATTTTATGCAGGCCCATTTCAACAAAAGTTTTCTGGAGAAAATTACCAAAGGACTGACCATCATGCTAATTAGTAATTTCAAGGTCAGAGGGAATTATAATTATTTTAATTATATTATAACAGGTATATCTGGGAAAGGCAGAAGCCAGTAGAGTAACAGTGTGTGTATTTGTTGAAAGATAAGCTAGTGAAATTCTAATCATGCTGGTTAGGAAGACTGTCCCATCTGCCCACGTAAAGAACAAGTCATGTGGCCAAGGGCACCCCACTTTACATAAAAATGCATCCTAATTAAATTACATTTTTCTGCCAAAGATCAAAAGAAAACTGTGGAGTTTTGTTTCCTGATGAGTTTTACACTAGGAAACTCAAACTTTAGCTTTCTCCTCCTGGGTCCTTGTATTAGTCTGCTAGGGCTGCCATGACAAAGCACCATAGACAGGGTGGCTTAAGCCAGGGTCCCCAACCTTTTTGGCACCAGGGATTGGTTTCATGGAATACAATTTTTCCATGGACTGGGGGGCTGGAGGGCGGTGCATGGTTTCAGGATGAAACTGTTCCACCTCAGATCATCAGGCATTAGATTCTCACAAGGAGCAAACAACCTAGATTCCTCACATGCACAGTTCACAACTGGGTTCCCATTCCTACGAGAATCTAATGCCACTGCTGATCTGACAGGAGGCGGGGCTCAGGCAGTAATGCTTACTGCTGCACGGCCTGGTTCCTAATAGGTCACGGAGCAAGGGTTGCTCCGTAGCTTAAGCAACAGAAATTTATTTCTGACAATTCTAAAGCTAAAAGTCCCATATCAAGGTGTTGGCAGGGCTGGTTTCTTCTGAGATCTCACTGCTTGGCTTATATAGATGACCATCTTTTCCCTATGTCTTCACATGGTCTTCCTTCTCTACCTGTCTAAGTGTAAATTTCTTCTTCTTATAATGACACCTATCATATTGTATTATCCACCCCCCCCCACCATCACCAATTACCTCATTTTAATTTAGTTACCTCCTTAAAGGCCCTATCTCCAAATTCAGCCACATCCTGAGGTACTAGGGGTTTAGGATTTCAACATACAAATTTGTGAAGGGGACACCATCAAGTCCATAATAGTCAACCCCCTCCTAATGTTCCGATCTCTGTTGCAAGTGGATTTGTTATCTGCAGCCAACCACACTAGAATCCTCTGTGTTTAAAATTGAGGGAGAGTTTGCCTATTGTAACATGAATAACAAACCCTTCCCTCCCCATCTGAAGATGAGCATCTATCTCTTTGCTTTTATATATTTACAAGTTTAGGAGTTTAATTGTTATTATGAAGTGTGGATTTACCATTGTTATTGAGCTTTTTCATTCATTGTATATTAAACAGCTATGTACCAGGTGGGGCAGTCTTATCAGACTGTGGACAAGGACTCTGGGTCCACACTGCCTGGTTTTCAATCACGGCACTGCCTGTCATTAGCTATTAGCTAACCTTTCTGTCCCTTGGTTTTCTCCTGTAGAAAATGGATATCATAATACTGTGTACATATATCACATAGTTGCTATTAGAATTTACTGGTTTAATAAGTACAAAACACTTAGAACACTGTCTACAGAGAATACATATTTTATAACAATAAGTGATTATTTGTTGTTGCTTAAGTGTATTTTACATTTTAAAAATATATTTTAAAACTAGAACAAATTCAGTTCCAATCAGTCATATGCTTGATTCCAGCTTTATGGTGAATATTCTGATTTTCTCTAAAAGGTCCCACTTCTTTCTGGTATACCCAATTTGTTTTACAATAATTCTCTAGTTTATTGAATAGAAATAATGAGATCTCAAGATGAGAGGATTATTCCAAAAGTGTAACTGAGACCAAAGGGTTTGCCAATTTGGAACATAAGTGAATACCAGGGAGGAGAGCATTTTCTAAAAGCATTTTTATATATTTATGGCACTAGATATATGATGAGTTCTTGGTAAATATTTAAAGGTTGGCAGTGATGAAGATGGAGATGATTCACAAAGGAAGGAAGAAACTCAAAGATAAAAGTTACCCAGATTTTAAGAAAAGATCATATAAAAAATCTAAAGTTCAGTCACTTTGATTGTTAATATCTGAACCATGCTGGAAAAAGACAATAAACCTAAAGGGAATTAAAGTGTCTTTTTTTAATCCTCTTACAAGCAACCAAAGGCAACAGTGACCAATGTCTTCTAGCACTGGGATAATTGTTAATATTTTTATAGATTTAAATTAATATAATTCAATTCATCAATCACATCTTGAGCACATTTTGTGTGCTTCTTCTATAGTAACAATAAAAAATTAAACATAGGCACTAGAAGAACAGAATGTAGAATAGGGCCACCAAAAATTCTATATACTGTATACTCAGCATATCTATGTACCTATGTATATGGATGCCTGTACACAGTATGAATTGAGGGAAATGACTTGAAGGAGCTGAAGCACTGATCTAGAAACCTGTGCAATTATATCAAATAACCCTGAGAACAGTCACCAGTTGCCTGATAGTCAAAAGATGGCCACCGGAAGGAAGAGAAAAATAAAGGTGGACACTGGTTCTATTGAGAGAAAAAGCCAAAAGCAAATTACCAGTCCAGTGCATATGGGAGCCTGCCTGTATTCTGAAAAGATGGAATACTCTGGTAGGAAAAGATGAAACTGAGTAAAAGAGTAGGCCAGGTTCTTCAAATTATAAGACAGAACTGTAATAACCAAAACAGGATGGTGCTGGCATGAAAACAGACATATCGACCAATGGAACAGAATAGAGAACCCAGAAACAAATCGACACACCTACAGTAAACTCATTTTCGACAAAGGTGCCACAAACATACAATGGGGAAGAGACAGTCTCTTCAATAATGGTGCTAGGAAAACTGGATGTCCATATGCAAAAGAATGAAACTAGACCCCTGTCTCTCACCATTTACAAAAATCAAATCAAAATGAATTAAATATAAGACCTCAAACTATGAAATTACTACAAGAAAACATTGGGGAAATTCTCCAGAACATTTGTCTGGGCAAATGTGTCTTGAGTAATACCCCATAAGCACAGGAAACCAAAGCAAAACTGGACAAATGAAATCACATCAAGTTAAAAAGCTTCTGCACAGCAAAGGCAATAATGCACAAAGTGAAGAGACAACCTACAGAACGGAAGAAAATATTCGCAAACTACCTATCTGACAAGGGATTAATAATCAGAATACATAAGGATCTCAACCAATTCTATAGGAAAAACTCTAATAATCTGATTAAAAACTGGGCAAAAGATCCGAATAGACATTTCTCAAAAGAAGACAAATGGCAAACAGGCATATGAAAAAGTATTCCACAACACTGATCACCAGAGAAATGCAAACCAAAACTACAATGAGATATCATCTCACCCCAGTAAAACAACTTATATTCAAAAGACAGGCAATAAAAAATGCTGGTGAAGATATGGAGAAAAGGCAACCCTCATACACTGTTGGTGGGAATGTAAATTAGTACGGCCACTATGAAGAAAAATTTGGAGCTTCCTCAAAAAACTAAAAATAGAGCTACCATACAATCCAGCAATCCCACTTCTAGGTATATATTCAAAAGAAAGGAAATCAGTATATCAAAGAGTTACCTGCACTCTCAGGTTTATTGCAGCACTATTCATAATAGCCAAGATTTGGAAGCAACCTAAGTGTCCATCTGCAGATGAATGGATAAAGAAAACGTCATAGTACATATACACAATGGAGTACTATTCAGCCATAAAAAAAGATTGAGATCCTGTCATTTGCAACAACATGGATGGAACTGGAGGTCATTATGTTAACTTAAATAAGCTAGGCACAGAAAAACAAACTTTACATGTTCTAAGTTATTTGTGGGAGCTAAAAATTAAAAGAATTGAACTCATGGACATAGAGACTAGAAGGATGGTTACTAGAGGCTGGGAAGGGTAGTGGGGGATAAGGGGAGATGAGAATGGTTAATGGGTACAAAAAAAGTTAGAATAAATAAGACCAAGTATTTGATAGCACAACAGAGTGACTATAGTCAATAATAATTTAATTGTATATTTAAAAATAACTAAAAGAGTACAACTGGTTTATTTAAAACACAAGGGATAGATCCTTGAGGGGATGGATAACCAATTTTCCATGACATGATTATTGTGCATTGCATGACTGTACCAAAACATCTTATGTACCCCACAAATATATACACCTATGTATCCACAAAAATTAATTTTTTAAAAAGAGTAGACCAGGAAAAATGAAACTCCCCAGAGGTTGAAGTAGGAAGAACAGGACAAAATTTCAACCCCATGAGAAAATGGAGCTGCCAAGAACTGCAGAAATGCCCATCCTCCCAAATGACACATAGGCATTCAATGGTGACGTGGGACACAATGTCCAATATGAAGAACAAGTTTTGGTACACAGGCATGTACAGTGACACTGGACACCATGACTTGGATATTAAGGACAGGTTTTGGAGTCACACAGATCAAAGTGTTCACCCACCCCCATGGCTTACTAGTTAGTCACATCATCTTGAACAACTTGCAGAGCTTCTGTAATCCTATTTTCTCATCTAAAACTCAGCACTGTACTAAGGCACAGTCCCCACCCTGAAGGAGCTGGATTTTGTATGAGAAAAAGACATAGGGATAATCATTAACATTTAGTGAGTCAGGATGGTGAGCACGGGAATAAAGTTGTGAACAAGATACAGATGTGGCACTAAACAGGAGATAATTTGGTTTTGATGAGAATTGCGGGGTGAGGAGTATGGAGGGACAAGAGCAGGGAAGGCTTCGCTAGAAAGGCAATGGATAACCCTAATTCTGGATCTGAGTGATGAAGAGGAGCTGGTGGGTGACTAAGGAGGGAAAGAACATCACAGCTGGCAGGAACAGCAGTGCGAAGGCATGGAATCCCAAAACTGCCTGATATTTCTAAGAAACAGAACTGCGGGTATGGAGAATATAACATGTGAAGAGACCAGGGTAAGCAAAGACCCCATCACAGAGGACCTTCTATCGAGGTCAAGAACTTGGCATTTTTTCTTGAAGCTAACAGACTAACATCAAATCATTTCTCTCCCTCAAGTCTTAGGCTTTTTAAAAGATTTATTTATTTTTAACTCTCTTAAATGAATTTAGAGCATTTTTCAGAAGATTAAATGAATTTCATTAAATTTTCTTACACAAGAAGGATGTATTAGATTTGAAAAGAGGACTGGATATTATTTTCCAAATGTCTACAGTTTCTGTTGTCAAGTTACAAACTGAATCAACTATGCTTGGTCATCAAAACCAATCAAAGTTAAGATCTAGCTAAGTTACAATTGACATTTTCCTCATCTGATGTATTACTCTGGATTCTTGGGCTTCTCTACTGTGCTTCAATACACAAATAATGATAGTTTCACAAGAAGACACACGACTGCATATGAATCCTTTTGAAATGACTGAAGATTTATCCTAAATGTAAATCTTAGTAGGGAAAATCACTACATTAGACAATAATTATAATTAATATAATAATAGTTAAAGGCACTCAAAACTTCATGGAGAACAAAAGGCTAGAGATAGAACAATGCTTAGACTGACAACTTCATGGTAACTACATGACAAATCCAGAGGGCACTACTCACACACATACATTCAGTGGGAATGGCACCCCCGAAGGTTGTGCGGTACACAACTGACATAGGAGTATGCAGCAGCTCTGGCCAATTCAGGGATTAGACTGTTAAACCTTATGCTGCAAAAAAGAAATGACAGACAAACTGGTATAGAAATGTCTAATCAAAAGCTTCAGGAAAATAATTCTGGTTGTGCTGATGTTTAACTTCAGTGAAATTCATAAAGTTTCATGTAATTAATTTTCAAGGCTCCTGTAGTTCAGAGATATGAAAACTCTTCCCGGGTATCTCTGACAAAACCGCCAAAGGATCTGACCTTCCCAGGAGCTGTTATTTAAAGAGTAAGGACAGTAGTAATCACTTTATTATTTGCTCCTCTCTCTCTGTCCTCTCTCTCTCTTTCTGACCAGAGAAGAATCTCTAGAACAAAATTATACTTCCTGACATGAACCCAGCAATTTTTAAGGTGGTGTTTATTAAGTAGAGGATGACCAAATGATTCAGCATGGTTGATAAAACTGTGATTTAGTAGCAAAGACTGTATTTTTCAGAATTTAAAAATGTAATTTCCATCTTGATGGCATTTGTGATTATTATATTGCTTACACATTTTTACGCTTTTCATAAGAGCAGCTGAGAATATATTTAGTTAACCAAAACCTCCAAGGAAAATTTCATTCCTCTATTATTGTTATTATCATATCTACATGTGTTATTACAGAGCTTACAATAAGCAGGGTTTAATAAATGAGTTGTTTAATATAAGAAACCAGAGCCTATGATACAACACATACACAAACACACACTATGCATACATATAATTGTTCCTTTCGATGGTATTCTTCCTCTCCCAGGCTAAAATGTACTATTGATAAAGGAGAACAGGAAGGAAGTTGCTGGCTTTTTCCCTCTCTAGTTTCAGAGTACATGTAAGGACTCATGGACTGACTCAGAGGATACACAATACACATGGTTAAGAAGCTTCAGTCTCACTTACTCAGATTTAATACTAGGACATAGCTACCTCTAAAACATACTTTTTCATATACAAGACTTTATACGCTCGCTCTGTTTTTTAGCAGTCTTAAATATCAGTTTCTTGGTTGATAGCAAACCCATGATAAACAAGAACCTGTTTCCTGCAACATGTGTGGTAAGTGTGAAGAGCCATCTGGAAGGTAAGGGAATGAGGAAGTGCTGTGTAACCATCCATGATTTCACCAGCAAATAAACTGTATGTAACTCTCAAGTGTCTATAGGACTGTTAAAGCATATGTTCAAATTGTGCCCATCCAAGCAGCTTGGAGGAATACACTTGTTACAATAATGTACCACCAGAGAACATGAGTAATTCTAACACATTTAACCTTCCCTTTCTATATATCTTTGTTTACAAAAAAGTGAAGCCCAATTAAATCTGAAAACAAACAAACAAACAAACAAACAAAAAACAGAAAATGACTGATACAGACTCATATTTCTGACCTGAGGAAATCAGAATTTGTTGCTGAAATCCAAGTTATATTTTGATGGCATCCAGTATATTTTAAATGTATGTGAAAAACACATCTCTTAACACATGCTTAAGAAAAGGAGCTTAACTTTCTGAGACTAGATTTATTTCTAATCGATCAGGAACTTTTTGACCCAAGAAAAGGATAATTCACAGGCAACAGATTCATGAACCAATTTTATTCTAGTTTTTTTCATAATGCCAGCTGCTGAGTAGCAGACAACTGGGAGATCCAGAATATTCTAGTTGATTAAGGAGTAGCTCTGAGAGATTTGAATCACAATACTTTTTCCCTGGAAAACATTGTAAAGCAATTTAAAAACTTTCCATCCCTCAGTACAACTGACTCAAAAATCCATTGAGAATAGTTATCTTTTAAATAAACACTCAAAGACTTTAGCTATTTTTAGAACACATAGCTTTGTCCTGGCAGATTTACAAATCCCATCATGAGGGATTAGTGCATTTCACTGTATAGGGAAGGATTCTCTTCTTTGTCTCTGAAACCCTGGAGCTTCTACATAACTACTTGTTAACCTTTCCATAATATTATGCAATGATGCCAAAGTCTAATACTTAAATTCTAAGTCATGGTTCTGTGAGAGTCTTTTCCTTCCAAAAGTTACCTTTTTTCAAAGCATTAATATAATTATAATAATGATCTGTATTTCCTGTCTTATTTAAATAGTTATCTGAAGAGTTATGTGTAAATTTTTATGAATCTAAACGTATTTTTAAAACTCCAAGGGGATATGTTTTTCAAAGAATCTATAATTAATCTCATAAAGCCATGAATTTTTCCTTAAAGGGAAAATTAATTATTCTGCATCCATAGATAGGTATCTTCACTTACCACAAATACTAAAAGTATCAATAATGTATGGAGAGTAATTAATAATACAAAATCATTTTATAAAAAGTGGGAAATGAGATAAAAAGATATATCCTTCTGGCCTATTACTATGAGTATGTAATCTCATATATGATGTTTCTTTGAGCACATTGAAATAAAAAATGTTTAATTAAACTCAAAAATAACCACTTATGACTCCAGGGTAACTTTCTTGCTGCTCCATAATTATGATCTTTTCAATGTGAGTTTTAAAAAGTAGCATCTAATTTCATTATACTTAACCTAAATTATCCTTTAGATTTTTACATTTACATAGATGTATCTATGTATATACACATAACATTTTATATATACACATGCATACATGTATATTTATATGTATCTATTTAATAAGTACATATTTATTTATATGTATATATTTTATATATTTAATGATTTATATTTAATAAATTTATATATATATGAGATACGGCTTGGCTGTGTCCTCACTCAAATCTCACCTTGAACTGTAATAATCCCCATGTGTCAAGGGCGGGGCCAAATGGAAATAGCTGAATCATGGGGGTGGTTCCCCCACACTGTTCTAGTGGTAGTGAGTAAGTCTCATGAGACCTGATGGTTTTATAAATGGGAGTTCCACTGCACAAGCTCTCTTGCTTGCCACCATGTAAGACATTCCTTTGCTCTTCTTCCATCTTCTGCCATGATTGTGAGACTTCCCCAGCCATGTGGAACTGTGAGTCCATTAAACCTCTTTCTTTTATAAAGTAGCCAGTCTCAGGTATATCTTTATTAGCAGCATGAGAACAGACTAATACAATATATAAATGCGTATGTTGACAATGTTCAACTTTATCTGAGCCCTGTGTTCCAGGAAATCAGGGATGGTTAAGAAATCCCCCCATCCTTTTGTGTTCCTCAAAAGACCTTACTGAAAGAACCCCTCTTCCCCATAGGACTCAGCTAAGACTCACGGAATCTCCCTTGTTTATCTGTAACAAGGCCAGACACAGACCTTTCAAATTCCCTTTCTTGCCTCATAAATGATTAGCTGAACTGTTTGTGTCCACTAACCAATCTGGACAAAATATTAATACCTACTACCTGGACTTGGCCAAACTTTAATTAGGCTTCTCTCTTCCCCTTAGGCCCTGGAACTTTGACCCACTCTCACCCTAAGCCAGCACACAGCCTCTCCGTAATCGCCTCTTACCAAGAAAGGGCTGACCACAGGAAAGATGTTTCCTAACTGTAGGATCAACTGTGGGATCACGCTACCCACTCCCTCATATGTGCTTCTTTCTGACCTCCTTTGTCCTTCCCTATAAAAGAAAAATCCTTTCTGCCTGGCCTTTCAAATGCTTATAGATCTTAAGGTAGGAGCATTCTCCCTGTTACAATAGTTCCCCTATCACAGTAGTCCCCTCTTCTTATTGTGATAATTCTTTTGAACAGATTCTCTATCTAAATTCAGATTTGATTTTATCTGACAATGTCTGTGTTTGTACCATATATGTGTGTGTATACATATATATATACACACACACACACACATTCAGAGAAGTGAAATCATTTTGCTCTGATTTGGGTTAACAATAAGGAAATTAGATAGATGTAGCCCATTTTTGTCTTCCTTGAGTAACAATATCAGAAAAGAAGCTTGTGACTATAAAACCTACAAGGGCTGTAAGAAACCAGAATGAAACAACTGGTTATCAATGTTTTCTTTCCACTTATATCACTGTAAGAAATAGTTAATGCAGAGTTAAGACATCAAACTCACTTAAGCCACAACTCACCTTAGGCTAAAATTCTGTGTGTAAGAAACAAATTTTCTCTAAAGAAAATTTTCCTGAAAGAAAAGTAAGACCTTCAACAACTTCACAAGTTGGAGCCAAGTCCTCTGGTCTATGATGCATCTATTCATTAGGATCCTGCCACTTTTGAATTATTCAGATTCATTATAAAATGCAGCTTTCATCTGAAAAAAAAAAAGTGTACCTCCAAGAAATGCTAAATTTAGTTCTACTGGAGATAAAGTGGTGTGTGCTTCCATAATCATGTCAACAGCCTGGCTTTTATCTCTACTAAACTCCTGGGCAGCACAGCTGGGATGCAGCCACCCAAGGCAGAAATCTGTACACCATGTAACCAATCTGCCTATTGCTAAGAAGCATTAACATTCTATTTGAACTGTCCTATATTGTTAGATAAGAGCTGTTTGAAATAATGTTTTAAACTTGTGGCTTTTCTTAAATTATAGATGAATCAATTATACTTCAAAAAATTTACCCATACATCTAACACTAATACTAATATTCTATATTATATAACTCTCTCTCTCTCTCTGCATCTTTTCAGCTTTAAATTGTAGAAATTTCTCAAAAACCAACCTTATAACATCCTCCTCTGCAACTATAAGCTATCAAATGAATTTTATGGATGCACATGGTTGTAAAACTTTGCCTCAGATTATATTTTAGAAGGTGGATGATTAAATTAATTTGTTATTAATATGGCCAGATTTGATATAATAACAAATTAGCCATAATGCTAATGAGTGGTAATTAAATGAGCAAGGCAGAAATTTAGACCTCCCCAGACCATGTTGAAGAGATCCAGCACATCTTTATTTTGATGTGTTTTCTTTTCACCATTATTTTCAAATTGTTTTGACAACCACACTCAAGTATCAAGATACAAGGCAGGGTTTTGGAATCTATGAAAGGCTAGAATATTTACTCACTGCTGAACCGGTATTTCCTCATGGAAGACTTCCCTGACCTCTCCAATTAGGTCAAACTCCATTGCACACTCTCATAGTGCCATGCACTTTTTAAAGGCACCCATCATAAGGACAAATTTAACACACATCGTGTGATTGTTAAGCGACAGCTTCCCCCACTAGACTGTCAGCTCTGAGACCAGAAGGCCACATTTTTATTCACCAGTACATTCCCAAGCACAAAGCCTGTCACCCAGTAAAGATGTAACAGATACATTTGTTGAATTAATAAATTTGGTTTACCAAAGATAAAATAAAAGTTTGTTAAATTATTATTTGCTCATTTATGGATTAGAAGCCTCATTTATGCATTGCACTTCCTTATTTATAAATGTCGATGTGGAAATAAATGAAATCACCTTCTTGAAGTGGGAGAGAAGGGTCTTTATTTTGCACTAATTAGCCAAACAATAACAGTATTCTACAAATGTGTCTAGGAGCATCTTTTCAAATACCCTGTCCAGGGATAAATATATCAAACTTAGTTTATAACCCCCAGATAGATGTTATGCCTTCTAAATGTATACTCTACACTTTATAAGGCCTAATAATGTTTTCTTTTGTGTATAAAAATAATGGTACTGACACATGAGATTCAAGCTGTTTTTCTAGAACTGATCTATCCATTCTCTCCCTTCTGTCACCCACCTTCTTCCTGATAATCAATGATATCCATTGTAAAGCAGCTGGTTAAGATTCCAAGTGAGTTTAGGGCTTACTAGGTTGAGTGAGACTAAACTGGCTGCCGTTGGAATAAGACCCTCAATTTTGGCTTCATCCCTATTTTGACCACCCCCCCACAAGTTGCATTCACCAAATGTTTCTGGCATGACTGTTACCATAACTGTTTGCCAAAATTCCAACATTATTTTTAAAAGTTTAACAGACAAAAAACATTAAAATAAATTTTACAACAAAATGAAAATTGAAGAAGTAAATGTTACCTAGAGAAGACACAGAATAGACTCTGCTCTAACTCCTCAGTTGATAAAGGGCAGATTGTAGGTCTGAACAGTAGAACTGTGGCTGTGGAGGACGGCACATGAGGAAGGAATATGAAAGGAGTATAGCCTTTGTAAAGTTTTTGCTAGAGGCATGGCTCTTAAACTTCCTCTGTCCCATCAAGAAATGGCAGCTGGCAACGTCCATACTAAAAGCCAATGAAGAGCAAAGCTGTCCAAGACAAACAAGAGGAGGCTGACTGGGCTCTCAGGGGTCCTGGGTCTGGTCTTCTGCTTTGGTATTGTTGCTGTTTTGCTTTGCTTTCGTGATTCTCAATCATACCTGTCCAAGGACTCAACTGTATCCATTCGCTCAGGGGTGATCAGGCCCTGGGAAGCTGATTCATGCTAACCAAGCTCACAGGAGATGGACCAATAAAAAAGGAAGTTAACTGATTTACTTACAAGCAGAAATGTGACTACTGGGCAGATGGAACTAGTTATGTCACTTGGTCAATTCATTCTATTTCCCACTAGAAAAGTATACCTGGGAAACTAGATTGAGAAAAGAGAGTTGCTTTGTAAATACAGTGTTGTAAATAAATTATTATCAAGCTACACTCTCTCACTGTAGCTTTCTGCACTAACCACTGACTACTGACAGTAGGCATATTCTGTCAAGGTGATTGAAATAGTCATACTAGATGGACAGGACACTCACTCCCTTAGATAAGTAAAATAATAAATATAAAGCACTTGGTAGGATACTTAATACATAGTAAGTGCTCAGTTAATACAAACCATTATTATTATGGTATGCAAGTATTTTGACAATATAGCACAGTGGGATGACAACATGGCCTTTAGAATTAAATCCTTGCTCCATCACTCACTTCCTATATGCCAATGGGAAGGTTCTTAACCTCTTGAGCCTCATTTCCCCTATCTGTAAAATGAGTATAATGGGAGTAATTTTATAGGGTTATCCTTAAAAGTAATTAAAATGTTGATTATTGTAAGCACTGAATGTTCATTTTTATTAATAAAAATAACAAACACTCGTATAGCATGTGCCAGATACTGTTTCATATATATTTACTCATTTAGTCCTCATTATAACCCTATGAGGCGGGGATAGTTGAAGAACCTGTCACTGGTAGACTGTATTTACCAATATCTGCTCCTCTTCCCTGAGAAGGTTTACATTTGTTCCACTCCACTGAAATCAGACTTGACTGTGGCTTGCTTTGACCAGTCAAATATGAGTGGAAGGGACATGTGACTCTACTGGGCAGAAGCTTTTAAAGCCCATTTTTGCATCCCTACCTCTAGGATTGTAGAAGTGTTTGCTGGGATGGAGTCCCCATTAGCCTGTGTTCCTGAGTGACCATTACTTACCTGTGATGGACATGTAGTACAAGCAAGAAATAAGTCATTGTGTTATATTGCAGTAGATTTTCAGATTTTGGTTACTATAGCACAACCCAGCATACCCCAACTGATACAAGAGCATAGAGACAAAACAAAATTTTCCCAAGGACACACAGCTAGGAAGTGTCTGGTTGCAGCATCTGTACACTAAATCACTTTGCCTGATGTTTCTCAATAATTGATAGTATAATAATATCAATATTAAGAATGGTTTATTATTAAAGCATTGTTGTTGTTATTTGGAGGTCTGTTTCTAGACTTTGTAAATATATGCTTTTTTCTGAATACTCAAAAGGAACCTTAGCCTTTCTCTAGATTCTACAGCAACCACAGCTGGCAGATGCCAGAGACACCACTGGAAAAGTTCTCAATGGACAATGTGGATGACACTGGGCATGTTCCTTCTTAATATACCCTCAGGCAGCCCCCAAAGGCACAGTCACTATGTCTGTTAGAAGAGCCTGGTCTGAACATTCACACTAACAGCCCCCTCTCCACAGTATCTCATAGAATGATTTTAAATATCTATGGCCAGTAATTGAAAGGTAGCCCACTTCTCACTCTCACTCAGCTTTCAGAGACGGATGCCTCTCCTCATACTTCTTTTCTCATTAGCCCATCATCTGCTTCCTTTCTTTTGTCTCTCAACAATGAACAGAGACTTCATATGTGTTTTCAGGCTCTAACTGAAAGCATATTTCTTTGACAGTGAAATTACAATGACATCCATGTAATTTCCCCTATGTAGCAAGATTCCCCAGAACTGTGAGGTCCTGAAATTTGGGAATTCCGAGAGGGAATCTGCCTGGGTTAGAAACACAACTACACATGGAGAAGTGAGAAGCTTCAATCTCGGCTCTTCCCACGGAAACTGAAAATGTTTTAGATAAAAGCAGAAAGAGCAAAGGCTTAAGTAGTGATAAAAGGCAAAAGCGTCAGGGGGAAAAATAACAGTCACATATACTAAACATAAATTTATAAAAGCGGCCCAGAATCATGGCACACATTGGAATGCATTAAATTATAAGTTGGAAATCTATCCAGGAAGAGTGTAAATACATATTTAATAGGAATGACCATTGAAGGGGTAATAGTTTCATTCATGTTTCATTTATTGCCTGTTATTCAACTAGTAATCAATGAAATTCATGAATAAATAAGAAGGGCAGCTACTTCTTAACCCTTTTATTTCTTCTTTAAGCCCTAGTGATTGCCTACTTCATAGTTTTTCCTTTGTAATAAAATACTTATTAATCATATTTTTTTAGTATTATTTTTATATATCTGTACTTGACACTTCCTCAGCCTGCTACAACTGATTTTTCCATAAAACCTTTAAAAACACAAAGTAATAAAATTTCGTTTCTTAAAGTAGCCAACAGGACAAGTTAGAAAAATACCTATTGGGAAAGCTCACTAGAATGCTCCCCTTGGGTTCTTTCTGATTTCAGTTTTATAGATGTGATCACCTTTACAATGCAGTTGGTTTTGTACTTAAAAAGTCAAATCACTCTGGATAGAGTTCAAGACTTTAGATGAATTCCACTTCATTGCAAATAGCATTTTATCAGTGATATAGTGTAAGTCCACATCTTGCTCCCAAGAGATCCTCAGAACTCTCATGAGTGAAACACTTCCAAAATTACTAACAACGTCCTAGAACACGTTGGCTATGTAAGTGAAGTTGTAGTATCCCTTTCTGAAAGCCTTAAAAAAATAGGAAAAATTTCCATTGTGAGATTTTAATATTATGCTAACAACCAAATGTCTATAGTTTGAATAATGTTTGTGTCCCTTCCAAAATTCATGTTGGAACTTAATCCCCAATGCAATAATATCAAGAGGTGAGGCCTTTAGGAGGCGATTAGTGCTTTATAAAAGGGCTGAGGGGAACTATCTAGGCCCTTTTGCTTTATTTTGCCTTTCTTTCCCTTCGGCCATTTGAGGAGACACCGTTCCTCCCCTCTGAAGGACGAAGCAAGAAGTCACCATCTTGGAAGGAGAGACTGTGCTGTCACCAGACACCAAACCCACTCCTGCCTTGATCTTGGACTTCCCAGCCTCAGGAACTGTGAGAAATAAATTTCTGCTGTTTATAAATTACCCAGTCTCGGGTGTTTTATTATATCAGCACAAACAGATTAAGACACAAAACTCATTTTTGAAGGACATCATGGAGAAGAAACAGAGGGAAAGGTCTGTTAACATGTGAGGGTGGAATGGAATGGAGTTATTTTGATTCAGTGATTGTCTTGAAAAGGTACCGAGGACTGAGTCATCCTATCATCCTAAATAAATACAATGGCTATGTAAGGAGACCAATTCTGTGTACAATAGTGAACAAGAAAGAAAGGAAGAGGAAATTGACTGCTACAGTTGGATATAAACATATGGCAAAAGTGTGGAAAAATGCAAAACATATGCTAAGCAAGTCCCTACCCTGGACCCATGTAGGTGCTAGAATATGAATTAAAGAAAAACAAAAGTATGGGATCTTCCAGAACCACCTGGATTTCAGTTTCCTTGCTAAATACTAAATCCTGGTCTCTGGAACAATTTGGACACTGTAATTATAATTCTTATTCATTATATTGTAGAGTTAGTCATGTTTCTTTCTGCAATTTTTTCTTCAGCTTCCCTGTCATTTTTAATATCAGATAAATGTAATATTGAACTGCAGAAAACACTAAACAATTTATTTTTCAGTCTCAGCTCAATTTACTCTAAAGCCTATGCCCCTTTGCACCACTCCATGCTGTCAATCCCCCAACTGGCTGAGGGCACATTTCTCATTTTTTTCCAGCTCCTTCCTTACTTATTGGAAATTACACTGGAATTAAATATTTTTTAGAAATATAAACCAACATATTTAACCAGTATTGGTTAATTCCCACTCTCTCTCTCTAGATAGTGGGGAATACTAGTCTAAATCATGTATAAGGAAACTTTTTCAGTAGGCAATGCAGAATTGTATAGGTAAGTCATGCCACAGCCTCCTAATTCAGTGATTATGTCTTTCCAGGATGGTTATTAATCATTCAACCAACTGGAAGCAAGGGTAAATTGAATCTAGTAAACTTATAAACAAAGAGTATTTATTAAAAGACTTTGAGGAGCTCAGAAAACCAATAGCAAGGCTGGAGAATCAAGTAGGAACCAAGTGTTTCAGATCTAAGGCATAAGAACTAAAGGAAGAATCTTATAGAAAAAGATGTCTTCTTAGAGTAGCACCACTGGAATAAAAAGTCTTCAGCAGAGCCCAGGTTCTTTTTCTCTCAGCTAACAATTCAAACTCAGAGGAGGTCATTTGTCCAGTTCTTGAGGAAAGGACACCAGATTAATAGGCCCCAAACTCAATGGAGGAGAAAAAGGAGCTATAGGAAGTATGGAAATATTCTCTACTCTTGTTGAGTAGTAGTCCACTACTCTGGTGCTCAAGCTGAAATACCAGCAGCTATAGTATGTGAGTTATAATAATAGAAGATCAATTCTGTCTGAAAAGCTTTCTCTTGGAATAATTTGAACAGCATTTGCTCAATCACATCTAGCAATAAGCTTCTGTCACTGAACCAGACACATTAACAAATCTCTGACAACACTAAGTGGCCTTAAGTTAGAAGTTAACAAAGAAACAAAAATAACAAAAACTAGTTCCTCCATGTTCATCCTCACCTGGCAAACAAACAAAACTAACAGCTAACATATATACGGTCTAGTTTTCTGCACTGTGACTTACATCTTTTGTATGTATTATCTCATTTAATTCTCACAAAATCTGGGATGTAAGTATTATTACCACCCTGAGGGAGATAACATAACTTGGCTAGTCTCACCACTATCAGGTAATCACACGGGGCCTGCATTCTTATTTCTGCACTAGGCTGCCTGGACCCAATGGGACTGATATGGTTTGGCTGTGTCCCCACCCAAATGTCATCTTGAATTGTAGTTCCCACAATCCCCATGTGTTGTGGGAGGGACCCAGTGGGACGTAATCAAATCATAAGGGAGGTTACCCTCATGCTGTTTTCATAATAATGAGTGAGTTCTCACAAGATCTGATGGTTTTATAAGGGGCTTTTCCACCTTTTGCTCAGCACTTCTCCTCGCTGCTGCCATATGAAGAAGGACATGTTTACTTCCTCTTCCACCTTGATTGTAAGTTTCCTGTGGCTCTCTCAGCCATGCTGAACTGTGAGACAATTAAACCTCTTTCTCTTATAAATTAATTACTCATTCTCAGATATGTCTTTATTAGCAGCATAAGAAAAGACTAATACAGGGACTCAGCCACATGGATGGAGTTTTAGAGGAGGCAGAACATTGTAGTGGATAGAACCATGGGCATGAGTTAAAAATTGCAGGCTGGCCATTTACTAGCTGTGTGACTCCAGGCAAGAAATTTCAACCCCCACAAGCCTCAATTTCCTCATTTGTGAGATGGAGAGAATCCTACCAGAGTCAGCATGTCATGTTGCAAGATTGCACTGTTGTGGCAAGGAAGAAAGGGGAAATGCACATAAAGTACCTAGCCTTGGGTGCTGATCACAAATTAAGTGCTGAACAATCGATGGCCATTATTATATGTCTGTCTCTCCTTATAGACTAGTCTTGGAGACCCAGGTAATCCTCTTGTTATTTGGATCCCTAGTACCTTTCTGTGACTGGTACATTAACAAGCCCATATAAAATCTCCTGAACATAAAGTGTTTATATCAGGGTTCACACTGCCACATTGTAATCTAGGGTTATAATAAGCACCTCTTTAACACTACAGCTCTAGGTCATCCCTGCTCCTTAAGCAAATGATGCCTTATCCATCCCCCTCCTCCACTGGCCTCAGACTGCTAACTTCATGAGGTCAGGGTCTGTATCTCGTGATCTCCATGTATCCCCAATGCCTAACACAGAGCCCAATGCATAGTAGGGGCTTATCACTTGTGGACTAAATTTTTAATAGACATTTGTAGTATGTTTTACAGTTAACCTAACACTTTCACATAAACATGTGCAGTATCTCTGCAGCACAGGTTAAAGACATAGGGTCTGGAGCCAGACTACCTGAGCTCAGACTTTAGTTCCACCATTTACTAGCTGAGCAGCCTAAGGAAATATACACAGACTTGCAATGCCTCTGTTTGCTCACCTGTAAAATGAGATTAATAACAATACTGAGGTGGTGTGAGAGTTAAATTGTTAATTCATATAAACCTCATAAAACAGTACCTAGCACAAAATGAGTGTTCTTTAAATGTCAGCAATTATTAATTTTTGTAGCTATTTTTCTCCCATTTAGCTATCAAGAATATATTCTGTCTGCCTAAATCATTTCTCTTTTCATGTAAGAAAATATAAAAGGTGGCATATTTACTTCAAAATCCTAAAATCAATGTGCAGCAGACAGCAAATCATATTCTCAAGAAAATTACTTCCAAAGCTATTTGCAAAAAGAAATGTATTTATAGGAACTGTTCTTAAAATAAAAATCCTCAATGGCCCTAGATATTCTGTACTTTGTCTCTTCGAAATCATTTGTGCTGGAATCTTCCCCAGAAGCATTTGTCATTATTCTTTCCATAAATAAGAACAGCCATATTAACTTGAACGTAAGTGTTCATGTGAGTAAACACAAACACACACACACACCAGGCAAATTAATCTCACACATGGGCTGTACCCTGCCTGCACCGAAAACCTCACTGCCTTATTAAGGCAAAAACCATGTCAATTCCATTATGCAGCTCCCCATCTCCTAGAGTATGAACCTAGAGATCAAGCCACACATTCCTTAAGGCATCACATGACCCAACTTCAAACAATACTACAAGGCTTCAATAATCAAAACAGCATGGTATTAGTATAAAAACAGATATACAGACCAATGGAACAGAATAGAGAGCCCAGAAATAATGCTGCACACCTACAACCATGTCATCTTCAATAAAGTCAACAACAAGCAATAGAGAAAAGACTCCCTATTCAATAAGTGGTGCTGGAACAACTAGCTAGTCATGTGCAGAAGATTGAAATTGGAAGCTAACCTAGGAAATACCATTCTGGACATAGGACCTAACAAAGATTTCATGACAAAGACACCAAAAACAATTGCAACAAAAACAAAAATTGACGGTGGGACCTAATTAAAGAACTTCTGCATAGCAAAAGAAACTATCAAGACAGCAAACAAACAACCTACAGAATGGGAGAAGATATTTGCAAACTATGCATCCAACGAAGGTCTAACATTCAGAATTTATAAGGAACTTCAATTAACAAGCAAAAAATAAACAACCCCATTAGAAAGTAGGCAAAGGACACGAACGGACACTTTTCAGCAGAAGACACACATGCAGCCAACAAGCATATAAAAAGGTGTTCAACATCACTGATCCTTAGAGAAATGCAAATCAAAACCACAATGAGATACCATCTCACAGTCAGAATAGCTAAAAGTCAGAAAATAACACATACCGGCAAGGTTGTGGAGAAAAGTGAATGTTTATACAATGCTTGTGAGAATGTAAATTCATTCAACCATGTGGAAAGCAGTGTGACAATTTCTCAAAGAACTTAAAACAGAATTACCATTTGACCCCAGCAATCCCATTAGTGGGTATATACCCAAAGGAATATAATTCCTTCTACCATAAAGACACATGGACATGTCTGTTTGTCACAGCACTATTCACAATAGCAAAGCATGGAATCAACCTACATGTCCATCAACAGTGAACTGGACAAAGAAAATGTGGTACATATACACCACAGAATACTACACAGCCATAAAAAATAATAAGATCATGTCCTTTGCAGCAACATGGATGGAGCTGGAGGGCATTATTCTAAGCGAACTAATGTAGAAACAGAAAACTAAATACCATATGTTCTCACTTGTAAGTGGGAACTAAACAATGAGACCACATGGACACAAAGAGAGGAACAGCAGACACCAGGGCCTACTTGAGGATGGAGGGTGGGAGGAGACAGAGGGTCAAAAAACTACCTACTGCATACTATGCTCTGTGACACGCAGTTTACCTATATAACAAACCTGCACATGTAACCCTGAATCTAAGGTAGAGGTTAAAAAATCCAAACCATCATATTTAATCCTTGACATTTCGCTACACATTGGAGAGATGAGGAGGAGAAAAGTAAAGGCACAGGGGACTTCTGAATGTTTCATCTACCTTCAATACTGTAATGTTCCAAGCAAAGCTCTCGGTTGCTTTGTTGAGTTTTCTTCCCTTCAAGCCTTCTTTTGCCCCCAAATTATGAAGTTCTTCATGGAACTCCATCCCTTTGAAGAAAGAATGCATAAGAAATCTGAGTATATATCTCAGAAAAATGGGCATCTTATAATGAAAATATTATCAGTAAAATATAATTTCACATTCCTGTCTTCTCATAATTTCCAAATCCCTAAATTGAATCATCCTTTTCATTCTGTTCATCCCACCAGTAGTGTCCTTACGCACAAATTGACAATAGTCAATGCATTGGACTAAATTGCATTTAAAACAGCCAGGAGCCATAGAAAATGTCATGAGAAGTAAAAAAGTAAATTCCATGGGTCCAAAAAAATAGGAAGAACGAATAAGACCTAGTATTTAATAATACAACAGGATGACTATAATCAATAATAATTTAATTGTACTTTTAAAAGTAACTAAAACATTATAATTGGAGTGTTTGTAACACAAAAGGGAAATGTTTGAGGGGATGGATACCCCATTTTTCATGATATAATTGTTATACATTACATGCTTGTATCAGAACACCTCATGTACCCTAAAAATATATACACCTCTGTACCCACAAAAATTAAAAATTAAAAAAAAATTTATTAAGTAAATAAGTAAGAAGCAAATTATTCCAACAGGTTACATCGACCTTGTTTGTCCTCTTCCTGGTTTATGCATGAAATGGTCTGATGTGTCCATGGCAACCGTATGTGAGGAATGCATATGTCTTGTTTTTCTTTATGAACCATTCCTGTGGCTTAATAGTAGGCCCTGGAGCCCACATAGATAACAATAAGTAATTAGCAATGTTGACTAAAAATAAAAAGATTTTTTAAAAAATACCATTCTGGGAAACACCCAAGTGTTTCAGATTTGGAAATGACCTTAAAGTATTTTTAGCTCAACCATCTACTTGAGCTTGAAGATTATGAAAACCATCACCATCATGTTTCTTCAGTCTTTGTCTTAGCACCTTAAAGACGGAAGTCACATTCTCTTATGAAAAGCTCATTCCATCTTCTGAAAGTTATGACTGATATCGAGTCATAGCTTCCCTGGAACTTCTTCTTCCCTGGAACTTGTACTCCTTGGTGCTAGCTGGACACAGATCAAAAAGGTCTAAACTCTTTTCTACAGTGCAAGCTTTGAGATATTTGAAGAAAGATATTGGGTAAAATCCCTTCAAGTTTTCTCTAGGTTAACCATTCAAACATATTCAGCTTACCAATGAAACTCTTCTTTAAGGACGGCATCCAAGCAAGGCCACTGCATTGCCCAGTTTCCTGGAGCTGAGCTCTGTGGGAACCTGTCTCCAGGAGTGAACACTGTACTCAAAAGCTTGGAGAAGCCTATATGAGGTCAGGGATCTACCACCATTCTCCTTGTTCTAGTTTTTATATTTTTATTAATGTAGCCTAAGACCACGTTAACTTTCCTGGTGCTAACATCACAGACATAGTGCATAGTAAAGAACGTGAGCATGGAGCCCAGCTCTACCACTTACTAGCTGTGTGAGTCTAGGAAAGACCCTGACATCTCTGGGCTTCAATTTCCTCACTGGTGACATGTGGTTAACAAGTGGGTTTACCTCATGGGATTGAGGTAAAGTTTAAGTGAATCAATACATATAAAGATCTCAGAGCAGTGCCTGGCATCAAGCAAGTATCAGGTATTATTATTTTTGTGCTTCCTGTCAACAGAAACATCTAAGCCTGCTGGTCAGTCAGTGAAAAACACCATTTTAAAAGTTTGGTCTGAATTCAAAGGGCAGCTCCACCACGTGTTGATATGGCACCTAGGGTAAGTCACTCAGTCTCTCAGAATATCAGGTGCCTCATCTATAAATCAGATATAATGATGATCACTCTGCAGAGTTGTCATGAGTAAAACAGTGTGTGCTTGGTATAGCATACGCATATGTATCAAGCAGTTGCTACTGTTGTCGTCTTCCTCGTCATAATCATTATCATCATTATCGTGTGTGTGGATAGAGAAGGCTGTGGATCCAGAAGATGAAAGCACAAGGGTATGGATGAAGGTGAACAGAAATAAACAAGTGCACTCTCACAGATATGTGACTCATCTCATACTTAAAAAGAAACAACACATCTAAATCTAAAGTGAAGACTAGTAATGGGGCAAAAGCCTAGAAGATTAATAGGATTTTGGTTCCAATTGTAAAATTAAAGTGGGTTTTAAGGGACTGTATGGAACCATAGCTTCAATACCAGCAGTAGAAGGTTTTGATGGGGTTCCAGACAACAAAACTAGATTCATCCCTCATCCCTCTAGACATCTTCAGATACCACCCCAACCCTGTATACTCACATATAACCCACCTATTATCACTTGGATTTTGTCTGTACTAAACAAAGAGTAAAGTGTAACTTAAAGTACAGTTAAGCAATGCCATAAAATAATTGAATTTTAAGAGAAGCAGCAAAAAGTTTTTGAAAAAAAATCTACCAAGAATTATTATAGTTTCTAAACAAAGTAGAAAAAAGAAACAGAAAAAAAAATAAAAACAGTTACCTGCTTTCTGACACTGTACAATCTTTTCCTGGACTGTGTCTGCCATTTCTATGAGAAACCGGCTCTCTTGAATCATCTGTTACAAAACAAACATCAAAAAGGTAGTTGTCAGAATCCTTGAACTGGCTCATTGGGAAGATGACATACAGAAAGACCCACGTGATAACTCCAGTAACAGGAAGCCATAGTCTCACCACAACAGATGGGATGGGAAGGATGAGCTCTGTTCCAACCCCCATTCATCCTAACACTGCAGCTAGTGTCACCTTCCTTATGATTACTCCTTTGTGTAACACGCTTGGCACACAGTGGGCACCAAATAAGCAGCTGTCGAATAAATGTACATACATTCCTTATGTCCCAGGTCATAATCATAAATACCTAATTCCACTCCCTTAACACCAAAGATTACTGCAATATCAAGGCAAGTGGTATTGGAACATAATAGCAATGAGAACAAGAATAGGGTTGTTTATCCTTCCAGAGGCAGCAAAGTCACCTTTAAAAATATTATCTGCTCCATTTTATCCTCCCTGTCTCTCCCCCACCCCACTCCCACCAAAGAAATGAAGTATCTCCTATCTTCTCCAAATTCTCTCAAAGCTCCCTGTGTAGCACTCAAAGGTGGGTTTGAAGTCCCACTCAGCTACCAGCAGGCTCTGGTCCTTCCCATCTCACTCCTTCCTAAATGCCACTTCCAGAATCATCATCCGAAAGCACAGTACTAACTAATTCCCGGCTTTGTCATGTTCTCCTTTGGTTACTGAATGAAGTAAAATTTTTCTAACCTAGAGCTATGGTGTTCCAGTTCCCCTAAGTCTCATTTGACATGGATGAATCACGCTTCTCTAAACGCACCCTACTTGTTCCTCCTCCCACACATTTCTTTCTGTTAGGGAAGCCTTCTTAAGCCATCTCCCCTGATCAAAATCCTGATAGGCCTCAAAGCTCACTTCAGTGCCCTCTTCTCTATTAGTTTCCTGATTTCCCCTTCTGTCTCCTTCTCACTCCCCATATTCCCAAAACATTCTATTTTTTCAATCTGTTCATGAATTTTTTATTTTCTATCTTCTAATTTATTCTTTACCTATATTCTTCCATCTTGTTGCTTCTCCAGTAAATTGTAATTCCAGTAGAGCAGGGACTCAATCTTACTCAGCTTTGTATTCCCAGATGCACCCATCCATTTACATAATCACTTTTTTCCCTGTTTTACTTTTGTGATACTGATTTCTTCTCCCTCTCTACTACCCACATATGTGTGTGCAATAAAACATTTTATTTATTACTGATCACTTCTTAAGCTTGTAATTATCTTTTTGAACTCCCATCTCTCTTTTTGTCTCTAGATTTCTCCACTCTTTTTTTTTTCTAGGCTTCCTCATTTTTCTGTAATTTTGTATGCTCTTAATTCTCTTTCAAATTAAGTACTGAAAATTAAGCATAAAGCTTTTAACAGGATTACCCCTATAGAAATATAATACTCAAACATCAGAAAGTAAAACAAATGTTAAAACTTTATTACATGCTTATTTGAGGTAAAATAAATTTAGGATCAAAACATACTCCAAAACCTTATAGTTCAAGTTCTTTTCAAAAGCCCCCAAGTAAGTATTTGTTAACCCCGTAGTATAAGTTGTATCTGTTTTTCTCATTGTCTAATAAACCTCATAAAGAGATAATCAAGTATAATTTTATCTCAAAACAAGCTTCTTTTTGAGATTCCTCAGAAATAACCTGAAATCTTTTAGTAATAAAAGTCCCAAATTGTGCCCTCACATATTTCATCATTAATACTCTCAGAACATAAAATCATTGCTCATGTGAAATTGTTTCATAAGGGCATTCAATTTTCTCTATGTCAACAGCTTCTATTGTATTGAGAATAATAAATTTATTCTATTTTCTGCAGTCAGCTTTCAATTATTAGTAGCTATAGAAAAAACAAATGAGATGAATAGTTAAAATGCACCAATAATCCAAACCACAATTTAAGTCAAAAATTTCAAATTTTCCTTTCAACTAAGTAATTTATCTAAGTTGTCAGGGAGAAAAAATGGTCGATTTGAGTTTCATTTCCTTCCTAGATCTCTAACTGATACTGATGTAAATAAAACACAAAGCGCAAAAGCCAAGCAGAGAAGGTGAGAAGATGTCCTCAGATAATCCCTGAGCCTGGAAGTCAGCACGACTCAGCCATGATGGCTGGGTTGACTCAGTCAATAGAATCTGGCAGTGGCCTGATTTACATATCTGATGTCTCAGCCTGAGCTGCTAGTTGCCTTTGCCTGTTGTAGTAATACAATGAGCTTTTCTCTGGTTCTGTCACATGAATCTCTCCTAATGGATCTTATTTCCTTGTCAGGGCTTTGTCTCTAAAAGAATAGAGGATTTACCCAGATAAAGGTTGACATTACTTTATGCATTAGATGTATCCAGAGCAGGGGTGTGTAAAGTTACCAGTTAAGAGTAAAATTATGTCTTTTAAAAGAAAACTTTACTGAAGGGGGCAGTGATACTGTTACTCAAAGATGGATTAAATTGTTCAGCTTTTGTGAAGAAACTATCCTTCCAGCTCTTTCCAGTAAGAAGTTTAACTAATTGCCCAGAATCATTGCAGAGTCAATGTAATTATTTAATAATACTGAAAAGATGCACTTTCATCATATCAGGATTCAAAAATCTTGCACAGATTCCCATTTTATCCTGAATTAGATCTAAATTCGTAGAACCAAATCTTTCTACTTAGAAGTCATCTTACAGACAGCCTATCATGGACAACCACATTTTACAGATTAAAAAAAAAAAAAACTGAGCTAAAAGTTAGCTTGCTTAAAACCACACAAATAGCTAGTGAAATAATTTAGACTAGAATCTAGGCATTCTTGAGGAGCAGACCATATTAAAGTGTAGAATTCCTATTGCAAGTGCAAGTTGGTGATAAACACTTAATAAAGTAACATTCATCAAATTAAGCATCATGAAAATAAAGTTTGCCATGACTGCTTTTCCCTCCAAGTCCAATTCACAACACATACCAACCATGATAAATATTTTTTCATATGAAACATAGGAAGAAATGTATTTCCTTGAGTCCTCTGCTTTTTCAGGAAGGAGTTAGGAACTTTGGAGAAGCTATTGCTCGAGAAAATGTGAGTCAATAAAAAGCTACACTACTCTGGACTTTTTTTGTCCTCTCCTTTTCAGAACACTGGAATAATTCCTCTAGCTCTTACTTTCCTTCTAAGCAAAACAACAACAACAACAACTGGGTTTTGATTTTATGGTTCTGCAGTGGCTCATCTTTTCAGATCATTTAAAACAAGATGAGTTTTATTAAACTTGGTACATTTGTAAATCAGATTGCTCTTACATATATAGTTGCTAACTAGAATGAAGAGTATTTCCTTTAATTCTCGAGTTCCTTAAATATTTAAAATGAAGTAAATAAAAGCATTGCTAATCGGTTGGCATCTTGTTTTTAAGCAATCAAACCTGTCAATGTGATCAACTCTCAGTCATACAGAAACAAGTGTAAAGTCAGAATATTTGCACGTTCACTGAAAGTCCACTGCCTTTGGTGTATGCACCAGAGCTCTCCATCCTGGGACTAATGCATCACATTTGCAAGCCTGATTTGTAATGGCGCAGGACAAGTGAACTCGCACACGCAACAGGTCAGAGGATGTTTGTCTTCACGTTCACAATGGTGACCGAATCTACTTCAGGGAGCCCTTTTGGCATAAACAGATCATTTTTTTTCTCTTGTTGTTTTGTTCCCCAAAGAGTTGTCAGCTATACCTTGAGTAGTCATTAGAAATATTTGTTTTTATCTAGCTGTCATTACAGTTTAGCTCCTTCATAAAACTTCCAAGTGAGTAGCCTTGGTAAACCTTCTCCAGCATTTTCAGGCCAATTTGACTACCTTACTACCTTTAACCAAAAGTGTTACAAAGGCTGAGCATTCAAGAATGCAAAGCGAACTTTGAGTATGCATGGACAAAATTCCACAAAATAGCCAACCTGAAATACTTGCTTATGGATATGTATCTCTGATATCCATGGTCCTAGAGATCCCAGTACCAAGTGGAAATTTTGCCACTCCTCAAGATGCTGATAATTTTCCCCTCACACAGAAAACGTGTCCAAAGACATTGCTGTACCCATATGTGAAGGAAGGTTCCATGCCCCAAGTGCACAGCATCTTGTTTTTAAACACCAAGCTCTGGTTGGGCACACACCAGCAGACCATTCTTTTTTTAGGTTCTATTACTATACAAGCAAAGATACTTCTTGAAATGCAGACTAATAGAGTTCCACACAAACTTCACAATGAGAGACAGTGATGGAAGGAGAGTATCTTTGACTTAACCCAATCTTAATTTAAATAGATTTCAATAAGCAAAACTAAATTAGGGAACTATAGACATAACTACAACTCTTTCCCATCCTGAGGCTGAATATATACTGGTTCTAACACTGATATAAGAGAATGTATTTAATCCAACCATTACACCTGGCTTAACCGTAATACTTACTAGTGTATTTGTTCCATTGCAAGCATGATTAGACAGCAATTAGCTCCTTTTTGCTGGATTCCTGCTCACTCTAGCACAATCAACTACTCTCCAAATCACTCTCCAACTGACTTAGTATAAGATTAAATAACCCTTGACTTATGTTCTCTAGATTGTTTTGATTTCCTTTTTTCAAACAACAAATTAAAAAAAAATTGTTCTTACCATAGTAAAGTTTTAACGTTTATGTTAACGTTAAATAAGTTAGCACAGAAGTCACCTTTGGAGAATGCTTTGGGCTTCTTTTTCTTTTTTTTTTTTTTAATTATACTTTAAGTTCTAGGGTACATGTGCATAACGTGCAGGTTTGTTACATATGTATACTTGTGCCATGTTGGTGTGCTGCACCCATCAACTCGTCAGCAGGTTGTTACAACTTCATGTTAAATGATGAGTAACATGTTCACGTCCTCAGTCGTAGACTGCTAGGGCTGGGTAGTACCTCACCATGTTACATCTCCTGCTGGTAAGCTGCTGATGCACAAGGTCTGCTGAATCTTCCACAGCATTTAATGCAGTGGCTTGCACATTAAAAGGAGTTCAGAAAATGTTTATCAAATGAAACATCTCCATTTTCTGGCTATAACACTAAGTAACTCTTTCTGTAACCAACTTTCATTCTTAACAACCCCCAAATTAAGATGAATCCTAAATGAAAAAAAAGTCATATTACTTTTATTTGCAAATATAATATGACATCATGAGCCTTAAAAGACAACGACTCTGTGACTATACTACCTACTTCAATGGGATATTTTTCCAGAGAAAGTAAATATCCACAGTGGGGAAGTGATGCTTGCTCTTTCAGAGACCTGAGGCAAAAAAGAAGAATTACAGTAAAATAAATGGAAGAGTCACTTAGAAATGGTCTTCTGATTTCAAATTAAGCTCCAGGGACAGTTTATTGAAAACTTTCCTGATGAGCAGAGGGCAACTGAAATGGCGCTGTAGTGAAAAATCCAATGCCAACAGCTCTTCTCTTTGTGTATTTAGCTTGCGAAAGAGGCATCCATTCTATCATTGACTTTTAGAGCCTTTTCTACTTGCCAGAGTTATTAACTGATAGGGTTCCCAGTTCCTTCTAGTGCTGTTTTAGAAGCTGTACACTTCCCACTTCCAGCCATGACATGTTTTATATCAGCAAAGTCATCTCTGCTTCAGTTGCACAAAATATTAGATAGGCATTTACATAGCAACATCCTATTCAGAGTATTAATAGTAATAGTAAACTGGGCTGCCCATAAGCAAATTGCAATTCTTTAAGCAACCCCACCTTCACCTTACCTAGACTTGGTGAACCCTCTGTCATTACCATCTCTCTCTTTCCCAGGTTAAAACCCACTTGTGGAACAGGATCTGCTAAATTCACTAGAAGGTATGAATGAATTACTAATAGCTCAATGTGTTATTACTCACAGGGATGTTGCCGCATTTAAAATAGATAAAAGGTCTTAACCCTAGGGAGCTGGTTGTAACTTTGAAATTTCAAGTCCCAGGAAGCAGACAGAAAACGTACACTTTAAATAAGATGTGCTAAGACAGGGGAGAGTGTGTCTTCCCTTTCTTCTGAAATTATGCCATGTCAATAGGCCCATTTTGCTACAAATACATTTGATTTTTGATTTCTTGATACCAACACAGTTACTATAATGGAATTATAATTGCAAGACTAATATTGGCCGGGCGCGGTGGCTCAACCCTGTAATCCCAGCACTTTGGGAGGCCAAGACGGGCGGATCACGAGGTCAGGAGATGGAGACCATCCTGGCGAACACGGTGAAACCCAGTCTCTACTAAAAAATACAAAAAACTAGCCGGGCGACGTGGCGGGCGCCTGTAGTCCCAGCTACTCGGGAGGCTGAGGCAGGAGAATGGCGTAAACCCGGGAGGCGGAGCTTGCAGTGAGCTGAGATCCGGCCACTGCACTCCAGACTGGGCGGCAGAGCGAGACTCCGTCTCAAAAAAAAAAAAAAAAGACTAATATTAAAAGGACTTTTAAGGCTGGGTGCGTTGGCTTACGCCTGTAATCCCAGCACTTTGGGAGGCCAAGGTGGGCGGATCACGAGGTCAGGAGATCAAGACCATCCTGGCTAACATGGTGAAACCCCATCTCTACTAAAAATACAAAAAATTAGGCAGGCGTGGGTAATATAAAGTCCCAGCTACTCAGGAGGCTGAGGCAGGAGAATGGCGTGAACCCAGGAGGCGGAGCTTGCTGTGAGCTGAGATCGCGCTACTGCACTCCAGTCTGGGCGACAAAGCGAGACTCTTCCATTTCCAAAAAGAAAAAAAGAAAAAAAAAAGGAAAGAAAAAAATGACTTTTAAGACTGAATTTTAAAACCCTCAGGAGGAAATATTTTCAAATATTTAATGAGCAAGTGTTTGGTAACAAATAGTGGGATTTATTGATTATTTATAGTGGGTAATAAATGGGGAAAGCTAAATTTAGGGGAAAAATCTGTGCAGATGAACTCAGGGTCAGTGTTTTCTAGAATATTTTATTTTATTTTCCCTTGATAATAGTATAATTTGATGGACTCAAGGTTGCTTTCAACTTGCCTGATTTATTTCTTTCCATACTGAAAAAAGAAAACATCTGTATCTGTTCAGGAAAGATTTCAGGTTGTTTTTTATTCTAAACATATTCTGCATTTTTTAGTGGTAACAATTTTTCCTTTTGGATGGCATCTATGCAGTTCATTACCATTTTTGAGAAATCCAAACATTTAAGCAACTTAAGTCTAAATTGAATCAAAGCATTCATTTTGGAATACCTTCTCCCCACGCCAACCCCACCACTAGACAATAAATCCTGGATTTGCTTTTTTCCCTTATTCATCCAAATCAGTTTTTATTGATAGTCTGTGGTGGGTAGGGGGTGGGGTGGTTAGACTGTATTTTTATGAGAAGTTTCAAGTTTACATAAAAAGTAAATGGAAAGTACAGAGTTCTCACCCTCTAACTCTACCCCCACCTCCCAGTTTTCCCTACTGTTTACATTTTGCATTAGTGTGGTATATTTACTACAATTGACAATCTACTATTGATACATTCTTATTAGCTAAAGTCCATAGTTGACATTAGGGTTGACTCTTTGTGTTGTACATTCTATAGGTTTTTGACTAGTGTATAATGACATATATCTGCCATTACAGTATCATACAGAATAGTTTCACTGCCTTAAAAATCCTTTGTGCTCCACCAGTTCATCCCTCCCTGCCTGACTCAAAGCCCCTGGCAAATAATAATCTTTTTACTGTCTCCATAGTTTTGCCTTACTCTGTAAGTTTTTTAGCCAAATATAAAACAGGGAACAATTCAGCAAGGGTGGTATCAGAGAGGTAAAATCAAGGGGATTTAATAATTTATCATAAAACATATTCAATTATAGGATGGAAACTACACGATTTTCACCAACAACAGATGCTTTTATTTATTCTTTTTATTCAATGAACACTACCTCATAACGGGCTAATGTGCCTACATTGTTTTGGGTACTAGAGGTGACAGTAATAAGTAGACAGGATCTCTAACCTCATGGAGTTTACATTCAAATTGAGGGGTAAAAGAGGACAGAAATTAAAAAGTTCAAGCAAAGTATTTTTCAATACTGCTAAGCAGGAAGATGGAAATAAAACATGGCTATGTGACAAAGGGATGGATGGGGAGAGTACTTAGGGAAGGCTTTTCTGAGAAAATGACATTTGAGCTAAGAATTAAGAGATAAGGAGGAATAAATTATAGTGTTCCATTGCACAGTAGTGACTACAGTTAACAATAATATATTGTATATTTCCAAATAGCTAGAAGAGGTGGTGTCAATGGTATACTGGTAAGTACAGCTGCCTTGCAAAACAGCCAGAAGAGAGGATTTTAAATGTTCTCACCACTAAGAAATAAATGTTTGAGGTGATGGGTATGCTAATTACTCTAATTTGATCATTACACATTGTATACATGTATGGAAATGTCACACCATACCCCATAAATATGTGCAAAGAAAGCCAGTGTGGCTGGAAGAGGGTGAGCAAAATAGAGGGTGTGGGAGTGAGGCTGGGGAAGCAGATGAGACTGGAGAGGCAGGTGAGGTTGGGGAAGGCAGGTGAAGCTGGAGAGGCAGGTAAGCTAGAAAAGGCAGATGAGACTGGAGATGCAGGCGAGACTGGGAGAAGCTGGTGAAGTTGGGAGAGGCACATGGAGCTGGGGAAGCAGGTGAGAGAGGCAGGTGAGGCTGGAATGGCAGATGAGGTTGGGAGAGGCAGGTGAGGCTGGAGATGCAAGTGTGGTTGGGAGAGGCAGTAAAACTAAAGAGGCAGGAGAGATTGGGAGAGGCAGTAAAACTAAAGACGCAGGTGAGGTTAGGAGAAGCAGGTGAGGCTGGAGATGCAGGTACACTTGGGAGAGGCAGGTAAAACTAAAGAGGCAGGGGAGGCTGGAGAGGCAGGTGAGGTTGGGAGAGGCAGGTGAGGCTGGAGAGATGGGTGAGGTTGGGAGAGGTGGATGAGGTTGGGAGATGTAGTGAGATTGGGCAAGGATGGAGAGGCAGGTGAGGTAGACAAGCAGGGGCAAATCATAAATGACCTTGTAAAGCCACAGTCAGGAGTTTCCACTGTATTTTAATGGAAGCCACTGGAGGATTTTAAGCAGGAAAGTGACTTGATCTGATCTGTTTTTATTTCATTTTATTTTATTTTTTATTTGAGATGGAGTCTTGCTCTGTCACCCAGGCTGGAGTGTAATGGCGAAGTCTCGGCTCACTGCAACCTCCGCCTCCCAGGTTCAAGCGATTCTTCTGCCTCAGCCTCCCGAGTAGCTGGGATGACAGGAATGTGCCACCATGTCTGGCTAATTTTTGTATTTTTAGTAGAGATGGGGTTTCACTATGTTGGCCAGGCTGGTCTCAAACTCTTGACTTCAGGTGATCCACCTGCCTTGGCCTCCTAAAGTCCTGGGATTGCAGGTGTAAACCAGACTCTTGATCTATGTTTTTAAATGTTCACTCTAGATCTGAAGAGATCTTAGAAGACCTCTTTAAGATTAATACAAACAGTAAGACACTAAGAGCACTAAGGATGCCAACCATAACAATGCAAATCCTAGAAAGTAAAATGGTGTTTTAATTTCAAGGCCAATATTCTCATTACATGTATCTGTCCCCAACCACCCCATCCCTCAAAATAAATACTCAACAGAGATGACAATGGTATTTTTAATCACTTCTGAATTCTACCAAGTTTACTATGTGGTGTCGGGATATTTACACTTAATTCCCTCCCAAAATGGTTTTCCATAGAGAACTGTACATGAAAGACTTCATTGTAAGTATTTCTGCTTCCACCATAGCCTTTTATATTAATCTTTGGAAAACCACGCTCTGCCTGCAATTACAATTTGCATTTTAATAATACAGATGAGAAAAAGGCTAATATTTCAGTCTTGGCTTCAGCAGATAAAACTGAAAAAACAAGACACTGTCACACGCTCGGGGATGTGAAATGGAAATTGCCCAGCCCCAGACCAGGTATCCTTCTGCTTACTACAGGTCAGCTTCAGGGAGCTCCCTCGCCACGAATGATTTCTCTTTCTTAGCTTAAAAGAGAAGTGGAGGAATAAGTGATTTCTACTGTCTGTCTCTATGGCAACTAGTACCCTAATTTCACCTCTTAGATGGCAATTATACCTATTCACTGAATAGCTTTCAGTCCCCATTTTTATGTTGAAAAAATTGATTTCATGAAAAATGAGATGCAGGTAATAGGTAAACTTTTCCCTAGCAACCATGAAGTACAGTTTATAACAGGTATGGTCATTCATAAGCAGAACATGCCCTGTGGAAATTTTTATTTTTCATTCATAGAACATTTACCTCAAATATCTTTCTTCTAGTTGTTTTTTTAATGATAAAATCTTCATCTTTTCTTCCTGAAGGTTTATTTTATTCAATTATAAAATTAGTTGGGTTCATTATAAAGAGTTTGGTGAATACAGAAAAAATATAGAAAAGCATAAACAAGAAAATATAATTCACTCTCATACAAAAACAATCACTATTTATAACCTGCTAGCAACTTAGGTGCATATACATAGAAATGTAATTTAAATCCTATTACCCATTTTTTGTAATCAAATTTTCTACAAAACATTGTAAGGACTTCTCCATACCATTAAATATTCTTCTAACACATGATTTTAATATCTTCAAAGGAATCTATAATATAGATTATTACATTTCACTTAGCTAATCTTTCTATGTTGACATTATTAACATAAATGTTTATGCATCTCTCTATTGGCTTAGAACAAATCCAAGAAAATGAACTCTATAGATCAAACTAATAAGCATTTTAAATTGTATTGCCAATTGTTTCTCCAAGAAATATTATATCAATTCATTTTTCCACTAGAGGTAGATGAATGAGGGTATCCACTTCCTTAAATTCTTGATCAGAGGTACTATTTTTAAAGAGAAAAAAAAAATGTCAATTTAATATTGAGGGGAATATCTTACTATATTTTCTTAATTTCTAATTTAAAACTTATTTTAAGGTTAACTGTTTTTCATTTTTCATTGTTATTGGGTGGGGGGGGTGGGGAAGTGAATTGCTTATTCACCTCTGTAGCAGACTATTGGTTGTCCCTTGATATCCATTCTCCCTTTATTTCCTCATAACAGAAGAGACAACATTTAGCATATGGCCCCTTCAAATGATATTTTCCATTCTCCTTTGCAACTAAGTGTGGATATGTGTCAACTCCAGGCTGATGAAATAAAAGCAAATATGATCTATTCTATTTCAGATAAATGTCCTAAAAGGAAGAAGCTATGTCTTACTTCTTTTCATCATTCCTGATGGTTAGAATGCAGATATTATTGCTGGAGCTCAGCACCCATTTTGGACCATGAGGATAAGGGGTATATTCTAGGGATTAGTGGAAAAATATAGATTCCATATAAATTTTGTCTCAACCATCATAAGGCAGCACTGAGACATGTTTACTTCCCATAGGTGTACAATTAAATGGTTATATTGCACTCTAAAGTCATTTAGATGATGAGTGTACATATTTTTGAGGGTTTTTAAAAAATAATTCATTCTTTGCTAAAGCAGAGCTTTTCCACTTATAACCTGTGGAGCTCCAGGTTCAAGTCATTTTCTCAGAGGTCTCCACTGAGACTTAGCGGAAGCTGAATGGGCCAGCTTGGCATGCTACCTCCAATCCATGTTTCAAAGGTAGTCACCCTGTGTTATTCACTGGAGTTCCACAAAGGAGTCCCTGCTATTCATGATTTCACATGCACACACAGATAAAAAATATGGAGTCACAATTTCTTACCAGATCATAAGCAGCCAGCATCTTTTTCTGCACATCTGGAATTGCACTCAGAGGCTCCAGGTAAGGAAAGCTGTCTCTCATCACAAGTGAGACTGAAGGAGTATTGTCACTGGTGATGAGCCGAGATGACAGAGTTAACAGGCACTGCTTCAGACTGGCAATTGGAGGGAGTCCACATAGTTCCTTAATAGACACAATTGCATTCTGTGAGGAAGAAAACATGGAATCACACTTCTGACCACCTGACACATCATTCCCAGCACTCCCAGGTTTATAGAAAAGTATATTCATTTTTAAAAGATAATACACAGAGCTAATTCATGACTATACTTCATCTTGCTCAATTTTTACCAATCACCACAAACATCCCATGAAAGCAAAGCAGATTGGGACAAAAGGCTATGCAGTGCTTTTCAAAGCAGAGCACTGGGAGAGTCACACAACTAAGTACTGGCTGATCATGAATGCCATGTGTGATTTGTATCATGGTGATCAGGAAAGCATAATGGCAGGGGTTGTATACTGGAGTGCATTTCGCTACGGCTTTTTACCTCAAAGTAGCAGGATGCTACTGCTCACCACCCTCCATCTGACTAATCAATGGCATTCCTTTGTCACTTCATCAGAAAGGCACCCGACAGACACACACACTGAAAGCACATTTCATGTAGAGCTACATTTGTCCATGTTACAGTCTTTTCAAAAAATTCATTTGAAATAGAAATTATGACTATTTTACATTTTACCCACAGCAAACAGTACCTAACTTATTATGTGTCTCATGAATTTCATGACAATGATCACCTTCATTTTTCTACTGATGAGACTCCAAAAAACCCTTAACCCCAAAGACTTTATGTTAAGATAATATGAACTATCAATGCTACCTGGATATGCTTTATCTATAACTCTTCTTCTATGTATTTTAAATACATAATATAAAATATGCAAAGTACATATTTCAAGAATTATATAAAATATGTAAAGTCTAATCTATAAAGTTAAGTGCAGAAATGGTTTATAACTAATCTAACATAGGGATTTATAATAGTACTAGAATTATGTCAGAAAAAGGCACATAGAATATGCTGATATTATTTGGATTCTATTTTTTAAATGGTGGCTCAGACAACCCACCACAAGTATTTAACTGGGTCATGGGTTTATAGTTCTGCATCACGTGAATGATAATGGTAATGGATTTTGGTATTAGGCAATCCTGGATTTATTTTCCTTAATTTTTAACTTTTGTAGGTACATAGTAGGTATATATATTTATGAGGTACATGAGATGTCTTGATACAAGCATGCAATATGAAATAAGCACATCATGAAGAATGGGGTATGCATCCCCTCAAGTATTTATCCATTGACTTGCAAACAATCCAATTAGACTCTTTACGTTACTCTAAAATGTGCAGTTATTATTAACTATACTCACCCTGTTGTTCTATTAAATACTGGCAGTCCTGGATTTAAAGGCTAACATTGTTATTTGTTAACTTGCAATATTTGGGAAATGTATTAACCTTTTCAAATTTATTCTCTATCTTGAAAACAGGGATTTTTGGTGAGGATTATTATAAACACATCAGCTAAAGAAATAAAGTGAATTGAATAATATCCACTTTGCACATTGCAGGTACTCAGTGAATATCTGTTATTGTTTGCATCTAATAACACTAGCCTAATAAGTATATTAAGTAGTTTTTTTTTTAAGTTTAACACTGTCTCAGATTATAAGCATTAATGAAGGGAAGAAAATTTAACATTGAATTTCTAAATGTTGAGGCTAGTCAATTTCCATATACTCTAATTTTACTCTAATAATAATCTTGTGATAAGTATAATTATTTTTCTACTTTATGTGGAGAATATTGATGAGCAGAGACCTGAAATAATTTGCTGAAGATCGCACAGGGATAGATTTGATCAAGAATTCCTGTTCTTTCAATTAAACCACATTTCTAAGACAAGGTTAAATATTTTTCAACAAGTTTGAGTGCTGATTTTTTCTTGTTTGTTTAGTTTTACTTGTTCTTGTGGGGAGTAATTTATTATTGTTGTCATTATACATAATTTAAAACTAAAAAATAACCTAATAGGCATTACACTTGTTTTATATCACTTCAAATTCTCTCTCATGTTCGTATCTGCAAATATGTTATATATACACTGGTAATTAGTATGTGTTTGTATAAATTTTTTATATATTACACACATATATTGTATATTCTACTTTTTTCCCATTGTTTCAGATGCACATTTCCATATATCGATTCAGTTTTGTACTAAGGATATTTAATGGATATACAGCATTTTGCTACATCTTAGTTCAGTCCGAACTTAACACAGCATTCACAGTTAGAAACAAAATATATCTGTGTTATCACAGACAATACTGAACTTAGTTCAATGGTACACAGGTTTACACATCTTTCTTTCTTTTTTCATTTTCAGATAGGGACTTGTTCTGTTGTTGCCCAGGCTGGAGTGCACTCGTACAATCACAGCTCACTGCATCATTGACCTCCCAGGCTCAAGTAATCCTTCCACCTCAGCCTCCTGGGTAGCTGGGACTACACATGCTCACCACCACACCTCACTAACTTTTGTATTTTTTAGGGATACAGGGTTTCACCATGTTTCCCAGGCTGTGCTCCAACTCCTGGCCTCAGCCTCCCAAAGTGCTGGGATACAGGCATGAGTCACCGCGTCCAGACTTAAACAATCTTTCTGATAAATTTTTGCAAATCAGTTCATTAATAAAACATTAGAAGGGTAGGAATAAGCAGGAATAGGGAAGGAGAGTGCGGGATGTTTCTCCTACCTGCATATTTTCTCTCATATCTATGGCTTCTCGTAATGGATGAACTGCTATTTTAAAGATGTCATCAATGGTTTTAAGACCAATATTCCTGAGCATGGTATACTCCCGAACTTTCTTCCCCATTCTCACTGAAAGACTGCGCTTCTGTGCCTTTCCTCCTCCACTTCGATTAGTTATTGCTATGTGGACAAAAAGGGTTACGTGCTCCATGATGTCACCCACAAAAGAGCGCAGGGGAACATGCCGATATCCAGGCTGCAAACATTCAAATGGTATCGTATATTGCCCTATAAACTCATCCCCAATGTAGTCATCATCCAGAGCAACAAAACGGATCATGGCCAGCTCAGGTAGGTTTACTTGGAACTCAAAAGTTTCATCAAAAATAGGATTATCACTGTTCTGCTGTACAGTTTTAGTTCTTTGTTCCGAACAATCCGCTGGAATTCCGTGTATCTCTATACACACATAGGGATCTATGACATCCCCTTTGGCACAAGCTCCCTTGGGCTTTGGGAAATTCTGACCACTGATGATCTTGATATGAAGAGCTAGAGGAGACACCCCAGGTACAATGCCCTTTGTATTTGCGCTGAAGTAAGAAACTTCATCTCGCATGATAGACGGCCTTAGAACATAACCACATCCCCCATTTTGAAGAAACCAGCCCGTGTGAAGGTCCATCATTGGACCTGGAGTCTGAAAATTCATTGCTACAATCTGACAGCCACAATTCCAAAAGTCCTGTGGATTCAAGTTACTGGAATCGATCCTCATGGCACTAGGATAGATTCTTGATAAGAACTTCTTATTATAATTAACAAAATCCTCTGGGTACTCATTTGCAATGCGGCTGGCCTCTGTTTCACTAAATGAACAAATTTCCCAATAGTTTTGGCTTTTCATAGATAGTTCAAAATCCCTGTACTGAACAGATTTACAAATAGATACCAAATCAGAGAGCTCCCTACAGAGTCGGATTTGTTTCTGCTCACCATTGTAATCTACCGACATCCTTCGAGACATTTCGGCTTCTTCATCTTCATCTGTTACTTCTCCTTCTAACACATCTGGATCAGAAGGCAACTTCTTTCCTTTCACAATGATCATTCTTTTTAATTTTTCTGGTGATGGGAGGTAGGACTCTGAGGGCAAAGGTGCTTCGGTATAGAGTTTATTGCCAAAGACCTTTTTCATCTGTTGAACCATTACTTTCTGCTGTAGCAAGGAGCAATGATTTCCCAAGCAAAGAATGAGTGGGTATTCAGAAGCAACAAAGGCAAATTTATTTATTACCTCTATGACACTTCGAAAGGAAACATGTGTTGTCATGTTATTTCGATTACAAAGGATTGGTTCATTATCGGAACCATCACTTACATCGAGCTCAATGCTTCGACAGCCCATTTTCAAAGCTCTAACATACCCGTTGATGTCAGCTGGCCCCCTGAACTGGTCTTCTATTAGATAGGTGTTATGAGAGGCATTGATATAGTAGTGAGATAATGGCTGGGTCATATCTTGGGCAACCTTCTTTTGCTCAGGATCAAAAATGTCACATTCTGATGACAATAAATACTGGGTAAAGCCATCAATTGCAAGAAACCCTTTTTGACGTCCCTCTTCAGAAAGTTCATATCTCCTTATGATGTCTAAGCACATATCCTCGGTGATATGGGTGACTCCTTGCTCAGCTTCTAAAAAGAGCATGAGATCATTGGCATCCAAATATTCTTTGTTTTTAGATATCTGTACAAGTAAGAAATACACTTCTGGCCTGGTGCAAAGTTCACAAAAAGCTTCACAAAATTCCTCTTCGGTCACGCGGGTGGTTAGTTTTTCCTTGCTCTTCTGGATTTCTTTAAACTTTAACCTGATCTTGGCTTCCTTCAGAGTAGGGTTGAGTTGTTTTATTAACTCTACAGAGGTGTCTTCCAACATAATCCCATTCCCATCAACATCTGCTGCTTCAAACACTGTTTTCAACCACATGAACCGTGGTGTGTTCTGGTTGCCCTCCATAAAATCAAGAGGCTGCTTACTTCGAGAAACCAGGTACCGTAACCCAGACACCCAGATGTTTGCCACATCTGCTGAGTTAGCAACTAGGTCCAGAGACTCATAGTTTTCCCCATGGAGTATGGAAAAGGCACAGTCCTCACAGATCTGGTCAGCAAGGCCATTGTTTCTAAATGTTTCCGTGTTTTTCCCCAGTCTGATCTCTTTTATGGCAGAAATATCAAGCTTGGCTTTCTCGAGGTCTTTCTTTGAAGGTTCCCAGCGAAGAGCTTGGAGGTCTGTGTCCAGAGTGAAAAAACGGTTGTAAATGCGAGAATTTGGCCGGACTTTCTTCAGCTCACAGCCAGCTTGCATGAAGCTGATGCAGTCATTTGCACTGCTAATTTTCTTTTCCGATGGCATGCTGCTGAAAGACACGGTTTTCTTTCTTCCACCACATTTTTGGTTTGAAGGATCCTGTAAAATAATTTGAAAAGAATGAATCAATATCTTTTAGAAAACAGACAAATTCAGTAACACTCTATGAACTCCTCAAACTTCGATTCACATATTGTGATTATTTGAATAGAGGCTAGCCTAAAGTTCACCTTTTCACTGTATCAGAAAAAAGAAATTGCTAAGAAAGCTGAAATTATAGGATTCAGGAGAAAGCTTATTTTTCAGATGCCTGTGTGGTCTTTGAAACAAAATCAAGTATTAAGTACAAATCACTCTGATTTGTTCCTTAAAGCAGATTTCTTAAGAACCTCATGCTGGTGCCTCAACTACCTAGCTCAACTCCCAATAAATATGCAACAGAAATAAAGCTGTATATTTTTACAGGTTTCCTCATTTATACTTTGCAACCTTTTAAAGAGGTTTTCTTAAGGTTGATTTAAATAAATGGTTTTACCTTAACATACTTTGTATCACAAAGTGCTTAACTGAACAGCTTAACTAGAAATCACTTTTTTTCTCAAGCTTTTTCAAGGTGTCTTGAAAGTCAAATTGAGAGCTAATAATAGCCAATCACTCGCATTTGAGCAAATTTTCAAACTGAGGTAAACAATTTGATTTTAACATTATAGGAATTCACACCTGCATTTCAGTGTAATGTTATTAGCAGGCACAGCTTAAACCAAATAGAAATATGAATGGCTCTACTATCTTTTTAAGGTTCTTCCAATATAAGTTAAATTTCAAAGCCCTTTGCCAGAAGATTTTACAGGGAACACTTCCACCTTGCAAATGCCATTTCTGGAAGTGTCCTTGGATCTTAGTGTTATAGAATTCCAGTTTCCTCAGCCCATTTCACCCTTCCCTGACCAACAGGGCCAACAGGTCATCAAACTTCATCCGTTCAGAAGAGAGTATCTTAAGCAGGTTTATTATTTTTTGAGACTGTTTCCCTCTTGATTGTATCTAGGCCTTCTCCCCTATCATCCTTCCTAAAATACAGTTCCAGCCCTCTGAATACTCATGAGATGATGGATTTCATTTCAGTCTTGGGCTGTCCACTGTGTCTATCATTCCCAATTCATTTACACTGAATATCTGACTGATGCCACTTAAACTGGGTATTTCTTTACACTAGTCTCTGTTCTGACCACAGACTCAATTAATGATGCTCCCAACCACATCCCAATTCACATGATTGCCCCAGGAACAAATTTCCCAAAAGCATCATAATGCATGTTTACCATGCCCAATTTTATAAGCATACCAAAGAGTCAGCAAAATGTAGAGTACAAAGTACCTTGTCCTTGGAGAAAAAATAACTGTTCTTTTTTTTTTTTTTTTTGACAGAATCTCGCTCTGTTGCCCAGGTTGGAGTGCAGTGACATGATCTCACTGCAATGCAACCTCCACCTCCCAAGTTCACGTGATTCTCCTGCCTCAGCCTCCCAAGTAGCTGGGATTACAGGCACATACCACCATGTTCTTGAGTTGTAATTATTCCACTCGCTAAATATATGACCTTGAGTAAGTCACTTAACCTCTCTCAATCTTAATTTCTGATAGGAATTAGTAATCTTTTTATATAACATAGTGTCATTGTGAGACTGAAAAGAGAAAATATGCATGACTGTTCTTTATAAACTGTAAGTGCTTGAAAGGTTATGCTTTTCAAAGGAAGAGGAGCATTGCCTTATACACCCAGTAACTGTAGGACTATGAGTAGGTACAGAAGTTAATTCATTCCTGACTTCTGAACATTTCAGACAAATCTTCAGTGATAAATTGAAAATATTTTTAAAACAACCACATGAGATTACTATTTCAAATACCGAAAACTATAACCAAAGTAGTCTGGACCGTATCCTTCATTGGAAATATTTTAAAACAGGGTAGAATATCTTCTCTGGGACCTCATTTCATCAGTTCTGCCTATATAAGCTTGCCTATCCTATGATTCAGAAAAGACAGGATAATTTATTATTCAATTGACTAAAACTCTACCCATGAAAAGGAAACAAAATTTGCTTTAGTTATGAGATGTTGGTGGGATGACTCATTGACTCCAATATATATCAGATCTTCAAGTGACAATGATAGAAATTACTCAATTTAGATTACAGAATATTGCCTGTTGGTGTCCTGGCATTGAACAACTTAGCTCCTGCTTTTACAAAGAGTTGCTATTTTTAATTATCCTATAGTGGTCAATTTCCTCATCCTTAAGTTAAAAAACACCTATAAATCTTCAGCTAGTTATACACAGATGTTCTATTAGAACACATTTAAATTTGTCACAACCCACATGCTTAGAAATATCAGATGTTTGTGTGTATTTTTCCACACCATCAAGGCAGGCACCTAATGGCATTGCTGAGATAGGATTAATCTACCAAGTAAAATAAAGAAGAAAACTGTGAATTCTGATGATAAATGAGATTGTGACTCAGCTTTTAAAGCTAACCATTTGACTTGCGTTTTAAGCTAATGAGAGCTTTCACATTAAAAATGATTTTTATATAAGCAGTTCATGTTCCAAATAGAATTGTTGTCAGCAGAGTGATAAAATCTCTAACAGTTTCTAACAAATATTAAATGGGAAATTAATGCTACTCTAAATGAATGTATATGGTTCCCATACCCCAAGTATGACATTACGCTAGCATTCTCCATAGTCTATCGCTCTGTTACTGATTTGAGCCACTGTTTATTTGTAAGAACAAAATCACTCTTATCAGAATAGCTTTCTCTTACAAGGCTCTCCTCTGCAGTATCTCCTTAAATCAAGACATTCCCCCCTAGCATGACAAGCTTCAAGAAATATATGTTTTATATCTAGCCTGCAAAAGAATCCACCTGCCCATAATGCTAATTTCTTGCTTTGACCCACAATTCCTACATGATTATAAAACTTATAGCAAAATCCCACCTAAAACTTGGAACCAGCAAAAAATATATGATTCTTAGGTTGTCATTTTACAAAGAACAGAATCCAAAGTCATTACAAGTTTCCAAATGAGCTAAAACTTGGCCAGAGCATGTGTGAATGAATAATTAGTTTGTCTGCTGATGACTACAGCCAAGATTATGTACATTTAAAATATGCTGGAAAAGGTTCAGGACTCTGATATTTCTCCAGGTCTGCCACAGGAAAGGAAAATGTCTGGATTCAGAGAGCAATCATGCTGTTCTTTCAATGGCCATGCAATTGGCTCTGACAGGCTGGGAAAGAAGAGGGGAGATGAAAATGGTGCCTCAGCAGACAGGAAGGGTGGAAGACTTCAAACCGTCTAAGCTTCTTCACCACCACAGTCCTACACCCCTACATCTGTATTCCCTCAAGAAGAACTTGGCAGATTGGTGCTGGGAAAGAAGGAATATTAAGGTAAACAGACTAGAAAAAGTTGAAGGTTAGGTATCAGTTTTCCTTCTTGGTAAATACAAAACATAATAATTATGATGATGATGATTGAATGAGAGTCAATTTGATTCACTACACACTTAACACAATTCAACTATATACTTAAAAATGGTCAAACGGTAAATTTTATGTTATGTATGTATTGGGAAGATGGGTACTTTTGGCACTTTCCAAAAGAAACCAAGTTTATTATCAGTTCAGGTGTGCTCCAGTCAATGTCTAGCTCATTAGATGACTGAACTGATTCCAATGACCATAACATCTTTCCAGGAGATTTTTATCAACTCCAAGGTCTTTCAGTTTATTTCAAAGCTAACTCTCCTCACACGAGAATGAAGGCAAGAGGCTAAAGTACCAATACCACTTCCACCCGACTCCCGTCCCACAACCAAAGATTCTCTTTGAGCAGCTTACAACAAAAGCTTTAAATTTATTAAGATAAATAGTGCATTGTCATGCCTCTGTCCCCTAAATTAAAGCTTAACCTCATACTGCAGTTGAGTCCAATAATTAGTCAGACATTGAATTCAATCCTTTCTACTTTCTAACATTCTATACATAAGTCTCCACATTATCATTTCTCAAGAAAGGAATCACATTTAAATAAGTTAAATAAAAAAAATAAACAAAATTGGGTTTATATGGTCTCTGAACATCTCTAAATAATACTTCACATTTTGGATCTACTGTCTTTTGAAATCACTCAATATCTTATAAAGGATTCAATCATCAGAAACAAGACGAGTCTCATGAACTAGCAAAGCAATAGACAAATATTTTACTCTTTTGTTAGAACAACACAAGACTGATTTATCTATAAGCACTGTTTCTAATATATGTATATAATAAAGATAATTTCTATCTAATCTTATGCTATAAGGTCTGATTTCTAAACTTAGAAATCATTTTAAAATACAGGGGGAAATGGCCAAATGTCTTTTTAATTTTTTAATTATTTTCTACAACATTGTTGCTTATCGACTACTGTTAGGAATAGGATACCAATCATGATTAAATGAGACTCTTCACAACAGTAAAAGATTATCAGCTTCCTAAATATTTAATATTTTAATGCTATTTTAAAATATTTAATAATTTTATTAAGCTAAAATTGGAAACAAAGTTCAGATAAATCAAATAAATTTCCATTGACATTTGCTTTCCCGCTCCTTAAGCAAAATTTTTAAAAAATCATTTTTCTTCAAAACACATTGATAAGCCCCCCAAAATTCTACTTATTCAATGGAAGTTTTGGGTCTCAATCATGAAAATATTGAATTATTTAAATATAATTTCAGGAAAAAGTATACTGAAATTACACAAAAAATGTGAATGTACCTAATGCTTATACACTTAAAAATGGTTATGTACTTAAGTGTACTTATACACTTAAAAATGGTTAAATTGTAACTTTTATGTTATGTATATTTTAACACACAGGGGGAAAAATGCACACTGAAGCATTGTACAAAAATTTAAAAGTGAGTAAAGGAAATACCAAGCCCAAGCTTCCCTGCCTTTGACCTCATGAGCATGTTTAAACATCTAATTATATCATCACATATACTTTTTGGTGTTTTGGCAAGTTGTTTTTAAGCAAACAGTTTTAAAATGATTCTTTGTTAGAACAAATTTACACAACTCTGAAGACTAGAAATCAAAACACCAGTTGTCAAACTGTGATGAGAAGGAATCTTTGTTTCATAACACTGAACTCCAGCTACGTAGTGTAAGGGAGGGAAAGATTTATATTTGAAAAGTTCTCTTAAGAAATGATTAATAAAAATTTAATAGATTATACTAAAAGATAAGCATATAGCACATAGGTTTGATTTTCACCATAGGGACCCTATCTGTTCTTATATGCAACTTACACACTATAAAAATACGCTATTCATTCTGGTTCTGTGAAGTTCCAAGCAAAACTGAGAAACAAAAATTTGGTTGATACATGACATTCTCAAAGGATGGTAGACAATATACAATCTAGAATCCAGATAAGCTCCAACCTTGGATATTGAGAGGCCTCTGGTCTTATTCTTCATTTATTCATTTGACAAACAAGAATAGGTACCTACTCTGTCTGGAATAAATTTTAATGTATGAATTTTGTAGCTAATTAAATCAGTAAATAAGAACAAAGATCATCAAATTTAATAATTATTAATAATTATTATATAATTAGGGTAAAATGTATAAAGAATGCTTCTAAATAAACAATAAAAACAGCTTTAAATAACATTAAAGATGTTCATGAGCCAAGTCCACAAAGGAGCATAAAAGGCTGATGAGGCATCTTAAACAGAAGTACTACACTCCTTTGTAGTGTCAGCTGCTTTCATGGAAAGGCCTGGTTTCTTAATCTTGCCAATCTCCTCTTATATCCTTCACAGTCCACTGCTTCGTATACAGTTATGAGGTACGTGAATTTCCATTTTTCTAGTCAACAACATGGTCCTTTTCACTAATCCCACTGCTGCATGCAATGAGTAGTTTTGTTAGTACTGTGCTTTAGCTGCGTCAACTTGAACAAAATGAGGGTGACAGCAATAAAGGTCATCTGATGATTCATTCAGCGGCCTCTGAGGAACAACTTGCGTCTATCAGTCCTGTCCCTCTAAGACAGATGTCTGCCTCACACTCAAAAACAATACATTTAAAATTAATAGGTAGCCTGCGCAACTCTTAGCAGAGATGCCAAGAACCAAGTGGGCTTGGAGACTGAGATACGATTCTGTCCTTCCTCAGGAGACCCCTGCACAGCAGGGCCCAGGAATCCTGGCAGAGCTTATGCCAGCACTGATTGTTGTTTCTGGTGTGAGGATTAATTGGATGTTCTCTCTATGGAAAACAGGATGTCATATCCCTTTAAAAGGAAAATCAATGATGAAAGCTAGCTAAATGTATACTTCTAATACCCACATTGCTAACACATCTCTTTCAATGTCTTGTTATAAAGATTAAATGTAATGCTCCAATTATTTCACAGGTATAAACATATAACTTGGTGCTTAATTAGGGCATTCATCAGAAAATTATATGTAATTAGGTAGGCTTTCAAATGGATGCGTACTTTTATATTTTATGCTAATTAATGTTGCATATTTACTTAAAATACTTTACCTGAAAAATTAAAATATCAACAGAAATAAAACATTATTAAATAGAGTTCATGTCACAAACATTCCTGACAAAATTTCCCACCTCTCTTTGTGTCCTATGTAGTGAGTTCACAGAAACGTTTTTCCTTCATTGCGACTTTTCAGTTTTTAATGGTAATATTTGCCCTCAACTATGACACACGAATATATTATTTACATTGATTTTAGTCACTTTGGAGTCCAAATATATTCTTTAGTCATCTAAATTTGAATTAAGCATATTTAAAACTGAAAAGGAAATACCCAATGTGCCTCAATATTATGTGAGTTTTGCCATTTATTAACATAGAGTGTTATTGGAGCTGAGTTTTAGAACAGATATGATTTATAAAAATAAAATCATTCACAGCTATACCAGCTTAAGTGGAAATAAGAGACATAATCAGCCTTTCTTCAGAGCATAAAGTTTTCATCAGTGAAATAGTTTGAAAAATAGTCAATTTCCAGGAATTTATGGTTTTCTGTGCAACATTTGCTAAGGACAAAACTCCAGGTTATATGCATCACTTACAAATTCAACTCAATGATATAAAATATATAACTACCAGCGGTAGTTCTTAGAAATGAAATCAGTTCTATTGTACTGTACAGTAATATACACATGTAGGTTTTTCATTACAAAAAATATTCTGTAGAAGACCTAAAAACAGTGAATTTGCTTTTTAAAAACATTTTATAAATGTGTGTCACTTGGGACAAGGAAACCAAAATTTCAATTTTTAAAAAACCCAATTCTATTCAAACTTAAGAAATAATACATTAATAGTCTAAACTGATCTTTCTATCTTTCTCTAGATTTGGAGAAGTGTAGTCTACCATTTAATAAATTGGTATATATATTAACAAATGGACTCCTTCTTGCATTTGTATTAAGTCTGTATTGTAAAACTGACATTTAAATTATTTTAAACTGCCTAATTGAATATTTCTTTTGAAATAAACCCCTTAAAGCAATCTCTGAGTTTTCCATAAGACAGATCTCCGAACCCCATATAAAATAGAATGTCAATTATCTTGACCCAATGCTATGTGCAAACACATCCTTAATATGTTTTCTCTTAGGACAATAATAGAATATGTCCTTTGGGACTAGTTATCATAGAGATATAGAACCTTTGGCTCAAATAGCCAACTTGGCTTGAATGTCAAGATGAATCTGATTAAAGGTTCTAAGTTTTACCCATAACTTCCGGAATGGGTTAGAACTATCTAACACTTTAATCCTTATTGCATTACCTCTGATTAACTGAACATCAGCATTTGCTTATGTTGAAGGAACAGATGGCAGATTTCAGAGAATGAATATTCTCAGCTCAGGGACTCCTTTAGGGTGAACTCTCCCTCACCCCCATTCATACCCGGTAAAGGCTCCATGGTCAAAATGGAAACAAATTCATTCTCTTAACTTAGAAAAATGTAAAAGAAAACTATGTAAGCATAGTTCTTATTTGAGATAATAAAATTCAAAGTCCATAAATATCATACTGATAGAAATTACTGAACTAATTAAATTCCTTCTTTCCAAACCAAAGTATTGGATTAGAGATTAATAAATTTTACTCATCATCACCACCTACTTGCATGACTTTTTGCAAAGCAAATTTCTATGTCTATAATTTTTATTTGTCAAAAAAATATAATTCCTAGCCCGATTCATAGGGCTGTGTCAAGGAATAAAGGAAATAAAGCATGCTAAAGTACTTTGTAAAACACAGACCACAGTCTGATAAAATTCCACAAAAGTGAATTATAAATCTTTTTATGAAAATAAGTAAAATATGGCAATGTGTTAAAGAAATATATTCTTCAAAAAGTCAGATTTATTCCAGGAATGTAGGAATGAGTCAACATGAGACAGTCCATCAATGAAATTCAATAAGTAAACAGGTTAAAAGAGAAAAACAATTGATCATAACTAAAACTACCCCAAAGACATCTGACCAAATGCAGTACCAATTCGCAACAAAACACTCGGTGAACTGAGGAGAGAAGAAAACTTCCTTAACATAATCAAAACCATTTCAGAATCCTAGAGGAAACATTTTACCAACTGGTGAAGATTTAGAAGCATTCTCATGAAAATCAAAATGCAAAACAAAATTAAAAAGCCTACTATTTATTTACTTTATATTTTAATATAATTTTGGATAGTTAAGTCAAAGCAATAAGGTAAAGATAAGAAATTAAGTGTAAAATATTGTAAAGAAAGTGAGAGATCATTATTACTTGCAGAAAATATAACTATTTACCTAGAAAATCTCAAAAGATCAAATGAAAAACTTATTAGAACCAATAAAAATGATAGTGGCAAAATATAATATAAATATAGAAAAATTAATAGCTGCCTTATATGCCAACCTGTTTCTAAACATAATGGCAGGGGTGAGTAGGGGTGAGAGGAATCCCATTCAGATCAGTAATTAAGACTATAAACAAGTCAAGAATAAAGTTAACAAGGTGTGTGCAAAACTTAGATACAGAATTTTATTTTACTTAAAGTTAAAAAGGAAAAATTAAATAAATAAAAACATTAAAAATTACCAAAAATATACTACTGGCAAAATTCAAATTCTTTACTAGTTAGCAGACAAACACAATAAAATTGTAATGAAAAGCCCAATGGGATAGTTTCAATGGATGCAGTTGTAAGAGGCATTTTAAATAACAGAGGAAACAATATGTTATTCAATTATTAGTGTTAATAAATTCAGTATTCATTTGAACAAAAAAACTAGATTTCTGCTTCGTGTCAGACAAAAAATAATTTTAAATAAAGATTAAATAAAACACAGAAATACTAGGAAAAACTATAAGACTATTTTTGTATAGTTTTGGGTGAGGAAGACCTTTTCTTCACAAACATATTAAGACCAGAAAGCACAGAGGAAAAAGTTGATAGATTTGACCATAGAGAAACTTAAAACTGTATTAATATTTTTTAAAAAATTCAAGCTGGAATATATTTGCTACGTGTTTCTTAATTTATAAAAATTGTTCACAAATGAATTTTGAAAAGACAAATTCACAAAATTATACCACTGTTTAGAGAATATATAAAAAGATGCTCAAATAATTATACATTATGTATATATACATATATACACACAAAGCTATACACAAATAAAATGACTATTTTTGCCTATCAGATTACTAAAGTTTAAAAAATGTGAGATTGTAGGGAAACAGAAATTTTTATACAACAGTACATTGAATATAAACTTGTACAACTTTTCTGGAAGGTAATGTAATAACATGTTTTAAAACATTAAAGATGCATCTACTTTGATCCAGCAATTTAATTTTTATGAATTTAAAGAAATTTGAAGGAAATACTTGAGTAAATGAGCAAAGATATAAGAGGTGGTTCACTGCCATGCTGCTGGTATTTTAAAGAGTAAGTACAAACTAATAAACTAAACATCCATTCCCAGTAAGGACTGGCAAAATAAATTATGGTACATTTCATGTAACAGGATTCTATACAGCCCATTTAATGGGTGATGCAGACCTATAAATCTTAGAATGCATTGTGTGTGTGTGTGTGTGTGTGTGTGTGTGTATGTATGTATACTTAAAAAGCAGATAACAGAACAGTACTTATAGTATAATATGAGAGCTTGAGAGCTTACCATTTACCTATGACAAGTCTGGAAGAATATATTCCCATTGGTGATAGTGGTTATCTCTAGAAAAAGGGAGCAAAATTATGGAATTTTCTTTCTCTGTATTGCTCAATTTAAAATTAACATATATTAGCATATATTATGAGAAAACATATTAAAGATATTTCCATATTAAAGACAATTAGAATGCATTAGTCCTATAATTACCTCATGAATTATCAGAAAGATAGCTACACCTTGTAGAGATTAATGACATCCATTTTTTAAAGCTTTTTTGAGTCATAACTAAAATGGTTAAAATTTCAAAGAGCCCAGGAACTCAAGGGCTCTTTTGAAATTATTTTTATTAAAATAATTACACTGGTGTTATTTTAGTTAAATATAATTTTTGAAATATTTATTATTCTTGGGAATGGTCAATGCACTTTTAATACAACATATAAAAATAGCCCTTAAATATCATGTCAGATCTTTGATTTGGAAATTATTTTAGTATCTTACATTTTAGAACTACTAATATTAGTTAGCTATGGTGAAAAGAATGTCCAAAGCACAATTCAGTTTTATAATGTATCTGGAAAATTATTCTCATACATATTTAAACAATCAATTTGAATGAAAATGTGTATCTTCTCTTAAATCAAATTTTTTCTACCTCTAAGTTTTGAGAGTAGATGTAAGCATATGAATGTTCCCAGAGGAGGAAAAGAAGGTTAAACTTGAGAATTCCTTACTAGATGTTTAAGTCAATTTGATTTCAATTAAATGCACTCCACTGATAATAAGATTCAAATCTGCTATATTGAATTAGGATTTAAGTATATCCCAAAGTATTGAGCTCAGTAAGAATTCCATATAGGTTACAAGGTCTTTTACCTTTCAGAGCATACATACTATTAATAATTATAAAATTTTCAACCACAATCATCAAATATAGAATGTAGCCTTTAAAGTTCTCCATCAGGTGAACTTGGCCTATCCCTCTATTTTCATGTCTAGATATGTAACTACAAATTTGCCTTTGCATTCTGCCCCCCAGTACACTCCCAAATCTTCAGAAAGTATATTTTAGTTCACCAAAAAGTCTTTGTCTTCTAATCCGCATTCCTTTATTTCTTCTTTAATAGAGGGTCCTTATCTGAACTCAACTAATCTCACCCCTCAAAATAATTTCTGCCCATCTCTGCCACTTAAAACACTCTTCTACTAATTGTACTTAACTCTACATTTAACATGTGAAATCTCAGGACATTCAACTAATGAATGCAATATTTCACCCAAAATGTTACTTAAAATAGCAGATACTTTCCAAATCATTTTTACACTGTCAGGAAAAATATAGTTGTCAATATATTTTTTCAGAAAACTAAATCTGTTCAATTACCACCAGGCTTATTGCCTCCTGAGAATATCTGCAGAATGAGAATACAATTACAAGTAATAAGAAATGGTAACTAAAATAAAAAAAAATGCTCTCATAGCCCATGTAAATCTGAGCCAAATTCAGGTAAAATATTAACACTCAATTCTGGTGCATATTTTTTATTACGAGTCAGGGTCTTGCTCTGTCACTCAGGTTGGGGTGCAATGGTGGGATCATGGCTCACTGCAGCCTTGAAATCCTGGGCTCAAGCAATCCTCTCGCCTCAGCCTCCCAAGTGGCTGAGAGTAGAGGCATGCACCACCACTCCAGGCTGCTTCTTTATCTCTGTAGAGACAGGGTCTTGCCATGTTGTCCAAGCTGTTTTCAAACTCCTGGGCTCAAGTGATCCTCCCACCTCAGCCTCCCGAAGTGCTGGGATTACAGACATGAGCCACCGTGCCCAGCTCTGGTGCATATATCCTTGTGTGTTGGTTCACTTAAAAAAAAAAAAAACTGCCAGGTGGCTTGCTTTCTTGGTACTGAGAGACGTTTACAAGCTCTTATGAAATTTCACATAGTTATGTTTGGTTATCTAGGCAATTTTTAAATGGAATAAGCATCACAGTTGTTTGCAGGACTATAAGCTAGCACACACTGATCTCTAGGCTATCAATTTGTCTGAACACAAAGATATTTAACACACATTTGGATTGTGTGTAGGGTGTGGTTGTTACATAAGTTCATTCGTTTTACTAAGGGACCTTGAATTCCCATTTGTTGATGAAATTGACCAGCACAACCCCTAAGAGGATAAATTTCTAGTACATCTACTAATATTCTCTGGAAAGAATAAGATATTTCACCCCAGGGAGTGTGAATCTCATGATGTAGAAATAAAAGAAAAATATTCACATTACACATTCTTCTTTAGTATTTAATCATAAAAGGATCATGGGCAGCAAAGATTCCAAGCCATGCTGGGCCAATTGAATTAAATTTGTTTCAAAATAATATTTCATCTTTTAGATCTCATTTAAATTATCAGTAAAAAGAACATTAAAGTCATTTATTTCTGTAGAACTGGTATGGTGACAGGGAAATAAAGTACTTAATGAAACCATTTATAATCTATAATCATGTTATTAAAACAGCATTTCCACTAAACACTTTACAATGAAAAAGTATAGTAATTTACAAATAGCTTAGGGACTGAGCTCTAATTAATCTCTTAGAAAAAAAGACTTGACACCTCAACATATTTAAACTTTATTAGCTTTGCTATCAGGAAACCTTGTAAAAAATGAGAAAGGCAATTCATAATGAATTCACTACACTTAATTTCATATTATCATCCCTAGTGGTTTCTTAATAATAACTTGCATGAATTGGGAGAAAGTGACAGCTAGTCTTATCTATGAGAGTGACTGTGTTCATTATTATTTTAAGAACCCCCAAGTAAAACCACTTTATGTTCAAAAATGAAAATCAAAATAAAGAGGGTAAGAGCATCTCACCTTTCTAAGAAGTTTTAATCTTTTCAAAGGGTTTCCACATTTGTTTTCTGTTGAGATCTCTCAAGATCTGAGATGAGAAAATGCAAGACACAGGAGACTGAACAACATGCCAAAAACATAAATCAGTGGCAGAGTCGAATGCCAAACCCAGGTATTACTACTCCTGAAGAAATTTTTTCCTCTAAGTTTATACTACCTCTGCATTTTACTACTATACTTTTCTAGTTACCAGTGTATTTTCTCACCCTTCACTATGGGAAGGAATATAAGTTTTACCATTATTGATATTTTCCCTCACTGAATGTTGAATAAAAAGAACTGTTACACTAATTATCTCTTTCCAACAGTGCTATATTACTCGGCAAAAATGCCACTCAAAAAGAGGGCCACAAAGGCCAGGCATGGTGGCTCATGCCTGTAATTCCAACACTTTGGGAGCCCGAGGCGGGTGGATCACCTGAGGTTAGGAGTTCGAGACCAGCCTGGCCAACATGGTGAAACCCCGTCTCTACTAAAAATACAAAAATTAGCTGAGTGTGGTGGCGTGCGCCTATAATCCCAGCTACTCGGGAGGCTGAAGCAGGAGAATCACTTGAACCCGGGAGGCAGAGGTTGCAGTGAGCCGAGATTGAGTCATTGCACTCCAACCTGGGTGACAAGAGCAAAACTCCATCTCTAACAAAAAAAAACAAAGAGAGCCACAAAAAAGAGGACATGGTATGGAAAATTCTTCATATTTTGGAATATTTGAAGTCCTTCAACATATATTTATGGAGTCCCAATTTAGTACCAGACACTGAGCTGGATGTATAGTGCATATACTGTAATGGCACCTGTAGAAGAAAGATATATTAAAGGATAATCACACAAACATGTAATTTAAAACCATAAGAACTGCTCTGAAAGAAAATACGGGGTATTTTAGGTAGAGGTGAACTAATTTAGACTGGAGCGGGGTACTACGCATCCCCTGAGGAACTAACACAAGCTAGGCAAATTGCCAAGCAAATAGTGTGGGAAAAATATTCCATGCAGAAGAAATAGCATGGGAAGATCCTGAGGAGACTCCACTAACACAGGCCCCTACAGCAAATGCATAGGAGAGGAGGAAGGAAATGAAATGAAGCTGTGGCAGGGGGCTGTGAAAGCCATTTTTGATAAATCTGGAGTTTATTCTATGGAGGTTTTTAAGGCAAAGAAGTAAAAGTTCTTACGTTTTCAAAAGAAAAAATATATCTAGCTGCTAGAGAATGGATTTGGAGATACAATTTAATGGAGTAACCACTTGGTGATTCCAAGAGAGTTCCAAGTGTACTGAACTAGGGTGAGAACAAGAGAGAAGTGGATTTATTTGAGGAGCTACTGATGAACTGGAGTGGGAGCAATGGGGAGAGGGAAAAGGATCCCCAGATCTCTGGTTTGGGCAACTGAGAGGCTGGAGGAGCCGCTTGCAAAAACAGAGAAGTCTATAGAAGGAACATATTAGTAAGTGGCTCTAGAGTATTGAGAATACAATTGTAAATAAGGAACTAGATCCCAAGATAAACCTCTGAGTTTAAGATAAAAATATGGGATTTAGAAACTGTCAGGTTATTAGCAGTTTTTGAAATCATGGGGCTGAATGAAATAACTTAAGAAGGCAGAATAAAAAGAGAAAAGTACCTAGCATTGACCTTTCAGAATGTAGAACATTTTGAGTTTGGTTAGGAGAAAAGCTAACAAAGGAGAGGGAAAATGGTGGTATCGGTAATCTCAGGATTTCCACTAAATAAATCATATTCCTTGAAAGTTTCAGTAATAATAATGCCTAGCCCTCTGATATTTGGTATAATTAGGAATTTGACATGATTATTAATATTATATGATAAAAGTGAACAAGCTATTTAGAAATAAAGTTGTTTATAACACTCTTTTTTCTTGTCTCAAGCTTAAAGAGATATTCAACTTAAATGTAAAAATGGCATAATATAAAAATCCCTCAGAGTCTTATCAACATCTAAACTGGCAAAAGGCAAATTAAAAACATGTTTTACATCCAACTTTGTATCCAAGGTGAGGCAGAGACTGATATTTTCCTATAATTTAATCAACAGAAAACAGACCCTTTAAGTTCTATTAAATTATTTAACAGCCACAAACAGATGCAATAATTCATTGTTGGCAAAACAAATCATTTTCTCTTCTTTCTCAATGCCAATAAAGCAAACATTCACAGGTGCTTAATCAACATCTTTGCATAAGGCCAAACAATACAACCATTTTATGAATGACAAAGAAAACATACATTAATAGGGTGACAGAATAATGTGTCATTGATAAGCCAAAGATTTGGGAAAGTTTAAAAAATGATTCTGAAGGATATGAAAAACAAAAATTTACCATGAGTCTGAATGTGAATGTCATTTCATTGAATTGACATTTACCAAGCAATTGGTGGAGAGAATTCTTTAAGAAGAATTAGGTTCTTTAGACTAGAAAAGCTGACTTATTTATTTGGTCTGGAAAGTTGAAAACCTTACTCATCCCGGATTGAGAGTACCCCTTGGACTAAAGAAGTTTTTTTAAAGAAGTTTCCTAAAGTTTTCTGGCAAGGTGGCAACTAAACCAATCGAGAAAGGACTACCACCGAAGAAAATGAAAGACTTAGATTAATATTATTCTGATTTGCTAAAAATTCCCCTTCCTTCAAATAGAGTGGAGCTTTTCTCTCTATCCTAATCTTAGAGGATATTGAGTATGTCCATTACTCCCTACAATGCAGTATACAGAATGTAGGTGTGTGTATTTGCATAATCTATGTTCTTGAAAACCACATAAATCTTGGTTGCCCCTCATTCTTATTCTGCATTTCAAAAATCCTAATCCCTTGAATTTTCTGTCTCCATAAGCTTCCGTCTCCATCAGCTTTCCTATATCAAATGGTTCACTGAAATTATTTGCTCCAACAATTCATTTGCTGGGGATAAATGGGTGCTCTCTTGTCTGCAAAACATAAAGATTTTCATTCAATCTTTGCTTTAAATTAGTTAAAATCCTATAGAAGAAGTACAGTCATAAATGAATCACAGCTAATAATTAAAACAATTTTGGCAAAGTTCTGCAAAACTAAAATAGTACTCTCCTTTTGGCCCAGGGAACAAATTTTACTTAAATTTTCAAACAAACTAAGTCTATAAAAATGGTGCAGTTATCAATAGCTTCCTAGATTTTGTAGTTAAATTTGACCTCAAAAAAATGAAAATTATTAAATTATATAGAATTTCTAATAGATTACAAAGTGAACATAAATACATTTTAATTGTGGCTAAGCCTTAAATTACAAGCACATCAAATAGAGAATAAAAACATAAAGTTCACTGTTATTTGCACTTGTAATATGGACAAAATCGATTAATGCCCAAGAGAGGATAGAAATGAAGTTTAAGTTGCAAACTAATCTCTGTTAAATCCCTGAATTAAGGAGCTCAGTTTGATGAGTAAAGTAGCAACCTAGTCAGTAAATCTAAGTCACATGTGACTTTTGATGAGCTTATGGAAGGTAAACAAATTAGAATACAAGGCACTATACTGGAACTTGGAGGAGCAGAGACTTATGTTTTAGTTTTGTTAGTTGCTCCATCCTTAACACCTACTATTATTATATTAACTTTCTTATTCACAGGTTTCTTGCCTCTCTCGCAGAGCTCCTGAGAGTGGATATCCCCAGTACCTGCCACCATGCCTGGCACTTCTCAAGCACTCAATAAATACTTGTTGAATAAAAGCCTGTAGAAATCCCATAGCTATGTGCTATGATGATTACTAGTTTATTAAACACTCCTATGGCAACAGGATGGGCCCTAAGAGGTGAAAGCAAGATTGGAACACAGATATCTTACTCCTGGGGTGATTGCTCTTAACCACTACTCCAGGAGTTCAATTCCGTGGGAACACTATCTCCACATAAGGCTTCTGCCTGAACATTGGATTTTACACCCAAATTGGCTTATGTTTTTCACATCATCAGAGAGAATACAAATACTTCCCATGAAAAGCTGATGGAACACAGTATACATATTTAAATAATGGTTTGAACCCTAAATGTGATGGCTATATTTCTTTCTTAGAAAACTAAGTTTACAAATATGTCATTAGTCATGTGTATAAAAAGAGGAGGTAGCAATGATTTTATCCTCACTGACATGAAACACAGCTTTCACATGATTAGTTTCTCCATGTCAACATTATTTTCTTCTTTTCGGTATCTGAACTTTCAGAATCTCGACAGTAATGATTCAGACAAAGCATTCAAATTAATCAATGCTATCACACTCATACAGCAAAGTGACCTTTCTCTTCTCCTTGCAAAGTAAACAGTTAGCTTGACTTTTAATAAATTCACTTTGAGTTTGCTTCTGATTATGTTGTTTTGATGGGTTCTGGTTAATTCTAGGACACAGTTATTACTTTGCAGACCACTCACTCTCCCTTGAACCTACTTATCAGACTCCTCCTTGCTCTCATTTCTGCCTCCTTCTTCTTGGTTTCCATCTGTGCTCCATATTTATTCCAGGTAGCATTTATACCCAAGCATAATATATATGTATGAGTGTATAAATTTATTTAAAGATATTTTTAAAAATTGAAAATAAAGAGGAAAAAGCTCAGTATATTACAGTATTAAGTATTTAGTATAGCATTAAGTAACTATACTAAAAAATTTCCAGCTATTAAATGAGACTGGAACCCAGAAGTGTCTCATCTCAAGACTACATTCTTTCCTCCACATCAGTGGTTCCCACAAAGTGACCTTTGGACTGCCAGCAACTGCATTACCAAGGACCTTGTTAACACTGCAGATTTTCAGACTCTACACCCCCTGAATCTGGGGGTGGGGTTCAGAAATTTGGTTTTAATAAGACAAGGGTGATTCTGATACACCCTTAAGTTTTAGTGCATTACATCATTGGTCCCAGGCTTACCTGATTATAAGAATCACCTGAGATAGTTCATTGACCTAGTATATTCCCAGGTTCTACACATCTGATTCAGTAGGTTAAAGTGGGGAGGCCAGGAATTTATTGATACCCTAGGCTAACCCTCAAGTGATTCTTATGGTCAGGGAAATTTGAAAACACTGCACCAAATCAGAATATTCAACTTCGTACACTTATGAAAAAAATTAGACATTGCATTTAATTATATGATGGTTCCATATTAAGAATATAAGGATACTGAAACCATATTTTTTCAGCACTTGAATTTTAATTCCATTGTTAGTTCAGAAAAAAAAGAGGAAGGGTATTGCAATATAATAGGGAGTCACCACTTTAAATGTGTTAAGAAATATTATTTTATATAAGCAGTTCTAGAGAAGTACATATAATTGAGTTATGTGTAAACTGTAGGTAACCGAGAAAAGTCCAACCTCCATTCAAATACACAGAAATTAATAAAGAAGCTTTATTTGCATAATAAAGGATTTCTTCCTTTAAGAAAGAATTTATCACAATTGTCTTGTATAAATCTGGAGCTCCCCTAGAATAGATAAAACTTGTTTTGCAATGCACAAAATTTATCAGAAAGGATAATCTTTGCCATTTCAAAAAAATAACGTGTAAATTAGACAAACAATTTGAAGGGCAGGCTTGGAGCATTCTGGGGCTTCCTTTGAATCTTCACTTCATTTCCTGGAATTAGGCTCCAGAATCTTACCATGTTCTAAACAATTCAAATTTCTGACTAATGAATTGTAGCCATTCAATGTACTCAGATGAAGAGGAAGGGAGCTGTCATTGATTAAAGTCCAACCACTGCCATGCTAGACAGGATCGAATACATTTCTTCTCAGTATTGTGCTATGTATATCGAGGGAAAATGTAAGAATCAACATACCTATTGACCTTTATAATACATTCGCAGCCAGGCACAATGGCTCACACCTATAATCCCAGCACTTTGGGAGGCCAAGGCGGGCAGATCATGAGATCAGGAGTTCGAGACCATCCTGGCTAACATGGTGAAACCCCATCTGTACTAAACATACAAAAAATTAGCTGGGCGTGGTGGTACATGCCTGTAATCCCAGCTACTCAGGAGGCTGAAGCAGAAGAATTGCCTGAACCCAAGAGGTGGATGTTGCAGTAAGCCAAGATGGTGCCACTGCACTCCAGCCTGGGCGACAGAGTGAGACTTGTCTCAAAAATAATAATAATAATACACTTGCAATGGAGGAATGATTTGATAATTCCTAAATCAGTGCTTTTCATTATCCCAGATCACATACCAATGAAGCTGACTTCTCCAGTTCCCCTTCCCTCCCTTTCTTCCCCTCTCAGGCAACAGCTGTTCCTCTTCCTGCCCACCCTCCTTCACTCTGGGGGCCGTTAAAGAGGATTCGAACAGTTAACATCCCTTTAGCAAGTGTAGGTAGTACAAATCACACTGGAAAACATTATTCACACCTCAAGCATTTCCTAGTGTTCAAGAAATAATAAAAATTGTACTTGTAGGATATAAGTTGTATTGAAAGTTACTAATTAACAGAGTGCACGTTTTAGATAAAATGTTCACATCTTTATAACACACCCCCACTCCCACCATGATCATTATTCATTCCCACACACTGAGTTCCTAATTATAATCATCTGTAATCTTTTTTTCACGAGAAGATGGAACTAGAATTCCACAATGGGACATTTCCATTGCTAATCATCACACTTGGCTGGGTTGATTTGCAGTCCTTACTTCCAGTTGGGATTTGTTTACCCCCAAAGTAGCTTACAAGAAAAGTTAAATAGAAAGTTCCATAGAGTTGCTGGCTTATTAGGGTTAATAAATACTTTCAGCTAATAACCACGATATTTGACACATCAATGTCAGTGCATTGATCCTGAGACAATCTGATTAACATTCCTTATGTTCATTTTACTTAATGGTACTTTAAAGGAAGGCGGCATTTTTCAGGTCACCTCAAGGGACGAAATCTACCATTTTATAACAAAAAAAAAAATCAACATTATTTCTTTAAACAAACAGTGATGCAAAGGTAGAAAGCTCTGATCAATTGAACCTATTTTCAAAACATAAATTTGAAATATATTATTTTCAAAACATAAATTTGAAATATGCTAATCAAAAAGTTCTGTACAAAAGTTTGGGGCAGTGGAAAGGAAGGAAAGAATGAAATCCATCCAGATTCCAACAGCAGGTACATGTGTGTCAAACCATTCCCATAAACTATCTCCATGGATAAATTGACAGCCTGATGGTGAACTGTAGGACTGAAACGTTCCAACTCGGCCAGAACTACTGTGTCAGCTCAGCAGGAAAATTCATCTGAGACCAATTCAACAAGCAGTGCATTTGTGTTTAACACTACAATATTCAGCAGTCTCCACACCCAGGAGTTTATATGTCTTTGCTAAATTTAACATCTGTAATGACTTAACACAGAGACAGCTTCAACTCATTGATAATTCACATATCTCTATCAAAATTAGATCAGAAATTTTCTGCTGAATTTTGAATTGGGATCCACTGTCCTTTACTGTAGTCACTTAAAGTTAGTACACTTTTCGACTGTGAAGATGGCAGGAAATGAATGGACAGACCATCGGAGGTTTTGTTTCTCCACATTTTAAGCGAATGGTCGTTTCTGATTTGTCCATTTTTAATGAAAAAGCAGTGAGAAAAGCCAACTAGTGGTCTTTTTCAAAGGACTCAAATTCAGTGGGGTATCAGAAGCTTGTGAGCTGTCAGCAGCCCCTGTGGCCCCTGTATTTGTACACAGGGAGGGGACACCCCAGGCCCGTAACAGTGCGCGCAGCCAGATAACCTTGCGCTGCCCTGCCAACCTGACATCTTTAGAGATCAGTTGAAGCATGGCCTCTCTCCAATTCCACAGCCCACGACAGCTCAAAGCCCCCCTGTCCTCGTGCATCGACGGAATTCCTGCAACAAGAATGCCATCTCTTTCCTACTCTGTTTGCCTGGACTACCTCTGTTCTCAAAGGTCTCCCTGCCTGCAAAACAGAGAATTCAGAACCTTTCCCAATTTCCTGAGAAATCCACACATAATTAAACTCCATGATTGTACATAAGATTCTGATTGTGTGTGTCCTGGGTAGAGGAGGCAGAGGGCTCGCTTGGCTGAACGCACTCTCCCATCCTCTCTCAGCTTTCTCCTCCCTCAGTGCCAAAACTACTTTCTTCCAACTGCACCAGGTTCCTCGGGGTCTCTTCTCTGTCAAGCAAAGTACTTCTTCTCCCACACATTAAATGCCTTGCCTAAGTAAATGAGATGATGTCTGTCAGACATAGTTAACCTAAAGATAATTTTCTACCTCAAAGTATGTAAAATATACAACATAAAAATCAACTTCACTGTACTGCACAGAAACCAAACAGATGTTTCCAGATAATAACATCCTGATTCCTCATATATTTTTTAAAAATGAGATATGTCAAATTTAAATCTTTGATTTCTTTTTATATGTTCTAAGACTTTTTGTATGTATCAACTCACAAATCAGAAAGAGAATTTTGTCAGGTCATGTTGTCCCTTTACATAGGTATACATGTTTAGAGGGGAGCGTTGGCTATGGCCCAAAAGCTTGAGTTGGTCTCTGATGGATAAAGTCACACAAGAATACGGGAGAGTAGCCAGAATAGGGAACCTGCTTATCCAGAAGGGGCAAATGGCAGGACTGCTAAGTGTTCAGGTGGTAGTAATTATATGAACTCAGCCAGAGCTCATGATTCCTGTTGGGGGTTATAGGCAATGAAACAGCATATATTAATGACACCCACAGTATGATGTACTCAGGATTCTCTTAGGTTAGTTCCTTGGAAATCTCTAAGAAAAAGACAAAAATGAAAGTCATATCCTGCTCTATAATCTGTTTTTGCATGAGTATTTAATGTGCATAATTTTAATTCTGTCTTCAGCCTGACTGAAGGAATCGCTAAAATGGAATGAAATAGAATAAAATAGGCCGGGCACGGTGGCTCACGCCTGTAATCCCAGCATTTTGGGAGGCCGAGGCGGGGGAATCACAAGGTCAGGAGTTCAAGACCAGTCTGGCCAAGATGGTGAAACCCCGTCTCTACTAAAAATAAAAAATTAGCCAGGGGTAGTGGCACACGCGTGTAGTCCCAGCTACTCGGGAAGCTGAGGCAGGAGACTCCCTTGAACCTGGGAGGTGGAGGTTGCAGTGAGCCAAGATGGCACCACTGCACTCCAGCCTGGGTGACAGAGCGAGACTCCATTTAAAAAAAAAAAAAGAAATAGAATAAAATAAAATAAAGCAATCATATGTCTTTATCTTCATACTAAAATCTAAAAAGAATGCAGAATTTTTCAAACTGACCTATATAAGACATATATTTGTATAAGTAAAACAGCTATTTTTTAGATTGCTACGATATCTGGTACAGGCAGATAGAGCAACTTGCTTATATAGAATATAATTAAAGTAGTTCTTAATTATATTTATAACATAATTAAAATTGTTTATGATAATTGTTAATTTGATAAACTATATCCCTCAAAATGATTTTTTAAAATGTTCACAGAAGCCAAGTAGCCTGGTAATTGCATGTTTGATCTTATTAAATGGCACTTTTTATTCCTGAAAATTATTTTCTATTATTTGACTATAAAGTAACTTAATATTATTTTGAGTATCGAAACTCATACACTAAAATGAATTCTTCCTGCTTCACAATAGACACCTTGAGAAGGGATATACTTAATTTGGGATGCCGTCTTTGATTAAAGGTACTGTTTGATTATAAAATTAGAATTTTATTTATAGAATTGTAGGAAAGCAATGTCTATATGAAACCAATCACACAGAAGGACATAAAATGGGAAGTAAAATTCAACCAGTATCACAAAAATGCAGAGGTATCACTATTAATACTTTGGCAAATATCTTTCCAGCCACTTATTTATACAAATATGTTACATAAAGAAAAAATGACTACAAAAATATCATACTATATCTGCAGTTCGAAAACCAGTTTTCACTCCACACTGTATCAGAGGAATCATTCAAAATAGGTAAGTTTTAAGTCACATAGTATTTATTTATTGAATTCCTCTTTGATGGATATCTCCACTTTCTTCCAATTTTTCATTACTATAAACAACTTTGCAACAAGCTGAATGCATTTTCAGAACACAATTTTGAAATAATCTTCTAAGTCTAACACAGACATCTGCAGTTTTAGGAAACTATACGTCTCTAAGTGTATCTTCCCTTGGAAATATTCAAGTCTTTCAAAATCAGGTCTAGTTAATAAGAGTAGCACTATTTCTTGCCACACCTAGCTGTGACTGATGGAGGAAATTCCTTGTAAAGCACTTGGAGTTTCATGCATCATACTTTTTTGGTGGCAGTATAATAGAAAAGAGCATAGACTTTGTCAGACAGATCTGTTTGTTTTTATAAGTAACTTTTTATTGAAGTGAGCATATATACAGAAAAGTACACAAATTATAAATATACATCTTGATGGATTTTCACAAAATATACTGGGTAACCAAAACTGTTATTTTCTCATTTTATTACTGCTTTTCTATTCACTATGTAATCTCGGATAAATCATCTCTCTGCACCTTTGAAATAGGCATGACAATACCTGCCTTAAAGGTGTACCTAGAAGACTAAATGAAACAATGTGTACAAAGCATCTAGCACACAGTAAGTAAAGGTTAGTATCCTTCCTACTACCCCCACACCAGGGAACAGGTCCTGGCCACATCCTCACCAGCTCCTCCTCTCCTTCAACCCAGTACCATCAAGAGCCTGGAATGCCTTGTTCCCCAGACTGCTTTCATGACGAACCTCTCCATTATAAAATAAGTTCTTAATACTGTTTGAGAGGAATACAATCACATCGAGGACTCTAATTTAGAACCACAGAGTATTAACTCTTAAAAGATAAAGAGGCTCATCTCCATTAAGAAAAGTGGTTGTTCAAATGATTCACAAGTTTAATTCTGCTACTTGCTAAGCATTATTAAAAATATAATGAAATGCAAAGCTCTCTGAGTTTTCACCAGGGCACCCACACATGCCAGGTGCAGTCTCACTCAGCAGCTCAACGTGTGCTATATCCTCTAGCATAAAACCCTATTTTTATTCAGAAACCCCAAATCAAGGATTGTGGATAGCACTGACTGAAATGGAATTCATCTTTTGCCATTGCTGCTAAAGCTATGTAGGTGCTGAATGTGGTATCCAGGGGTGCAAATGAAAGTCAGCAACACCCAACTCTTCGACAGGTCTATTTACACTGTGAGGTCTACAACCATCGCTCAGGGACTGCTCTATCAACACAAAATTTAGTAGTGCGGTAAGCACACTGCCAAATGCTAACGGTCACAAAAGAAAATGGTGCAAAAATAATTTTGTTAAAAAACAGCTACCATGAATCTATATGCCAGGCTCTCTGTTATGTAAGCTCTTTACACATATGATCCTATCTTCCCCTCATAACAGGTCTTCGTGGTAGTTTCATTATCACCATTTTGCAGATGAGGAAACTGAGACTTTGAAAGATTAAGTAACCTATCCAAGATCATTTCCAAGTGGAAAGATAAATAGAGATTTAAATCTGGGTCAAAGGAGAGATAGCTTAAATGTAATCCTAGGTCTGTCTGACTCAGAGGCCTTGGTCTCTAAAATCTACATAGTACCAGAAAAGTCCCACTTTGTCCCACCGATTCCAATCAAACACCAATCTTTTAAACTAATCGATTTTAAACTAATCAATCCTTATAGGGGGGAGGGGAACAACTTGATATTGTAAGGATAAGAAAAAAATTATTAAACCAAAAGCCTTCCTGATGAAAAATTTTGTTGCTAGAATTTTTCCAGTTGTTTTGTTTTTAATTAGCAGGTAATTAATAATGTGATAAACAACACGAAGACAGAGAAATGTTATTGAAATGGTTGTTGTCTATAATAATTTTCTCCACTTCTTTGAATGCTTTTAATTTTAAAATTGAAACAGAGGCATCTTAGTGTAACTCCCTCTCAATTTGAAGCCAAGAAATTGTGGAAATTTCATATGGAGATTTAAATAATCCCTTTACCTCCAAAGCCAATTAATTCTCTTTCCTACTTGAAACCAGCCCACCCCATTTGACTTCCAGCCATGAGCTTGGAGGTTCGTTGGAAAGCTGTAATGAGCTGAGGCTGCCAGCATGTCAGGTTCCATTGTGTGTATGTGACCGCTGATCAGGGTGATGAAACAGGGATTAGTTCATCCCTATCACTATAAATAAATGTGATTTTATGACAGCACTGGAGCTTTCATCATTTATTTAAAAGGAAAAAAAAAGATGTAAAGGTGGCTATATAATCCTTATCATAAAAATCTGCTTGCTCCCTGAGATCAGCAGTTGATTTTAATTTTATATTACCTACATTGTTGTGAGATAAAAATCCTTATTAATGTAAACATCACTCCAAGGAGAACCACGCTTCATGCTTCACCTCATCATATTTTAGAAGTACATAACATAAATGGTTTTCTCCAACTAAACCTAATTCACTCAGAGTTGAAAAAAATACACAGAAAATAAAAAGTTTGAGAAACTATAGAATATTGATGTATTTAAGATTCAAATGAATCAATTATTCAATTATCTGGAGACTATCTGGAAATTAGATGTAGTGTGATACTCCAAGAACATCTGGAATAGATCTTTCTCTCTCTCTGTTTCTCTCCCTCTCTCTCTCATATACACACATACACACACACACACACACACAGAGAGAGAGAGAAAGAGAGACAAAAAGAGAGAGAGAGAGAGGCTTTGACCAGCAGTCCTTGAGGTTTGTGAATATTATGGGTTTGAGAGTTTAAATCAATTGGTTTATGCATTTTTCAGCCCCAAGTTCCTACAAAATAGGAAACGTTATATTTGCAGAAGGCAGGTCAGAGCACTAGCTGTTTCTTCCCAGAACCTTCGACCTGTACAACGTGACTAAGAAGTATTTGGGAAGAGAGTTTACAAAGGGTTTCCTGTTTGTCTTCATTTATTAGAGTCTTCTCTTCTTTCCCAACACACATATACTATATAAAACATCATGAATGCCACATAATGTGCACCTTCTGATTTGCCAAAATGTTTTTATATTTGTTGTTCATCTGAGGTAATTTCTTAATATATCTAGATATTGTTTCCAAAGATGTGGAACCATTTCTCTCCCTCAGAGATCATTATTTTCCATAATGCCCCAGTACATTGAGGAAGTGGATTCCAGCTTGCTGTAGCAATGTTGGCCATCCCCACTATGAACTATCTTAACCCATAGGGAAATCAAAATCTCAAGTATCTGCTGTCTTACTTATTAAGTCTGAACCTAAAAGCCAGTCCCAAAAATGTCTCTGAAATTTTGCTGGCCATTTGGAAATCAGTTTCTATCTCCTCCCACAGTACTCCTCTTGCAAATGTTGCACTGACAAAAGGAACAGCCTGCTTATCTTGGTCCCTCGGTAAAGAGCTGCTGCCCAGCTGGTAAAGAATGGGTTCCTATTCTACTCCCAAAGAAGTTACAGAGATGGGGCTGGAGTCAATGGTGTTAGATGTGTTCCCGGCTTAGCAAGTCACCAGCAGGCATTCCCTTCTGGGTCACACACTGCTGTCCTCTCTGAATTTTGTTAAGATTTGTCTTGTGACCTAAGATGTGATCAATCCTAGAGAATGTTTCATGTGTACTTGAGAAGAAGGTGTATTCTACTGCTGTTGGATGGAGTATTCTGTATATGTCTATTAGGTCCATTTGGTCGAAAATGTAATTTAAGTCCAATACTTACTGATTTTCTGTTCAGATCATTTAAACAAAAAATCAATAAATATTGGACTTGAATTACACTTTTACACCTATGTGTAAATGTGTGAGTATTGGACTTGAATCACATTATTATACCTATGTATTTAGATGTTCTGATGTTGGGTGCATATGTATTTGCAATTGTTATGCTTCTTGATGAATTAACCTCTGTATCCTTATGTAATGACCTTCTTTGCCTCTTTTTGTAGTTTTTGACTTAAAGTCTATTTTTGTCTGATATAAGTGTAGCTACCCCTGATCTCTTTCCTCTGAACTTTTTTTACCCTTTCCCAAGAGAGAAAGGCAACTCCATAAATACTCTTGCAGCTGCAATACACTGAAGTGGGAAAGGCAAAAGGTTCAGAGGCAGTGAAATCATGAAGTTTATCTTCTTTGACATGCTCTACACCAAACCCATAGCTTCTACACCCAAACCAGTTTCCCTTCCAAAGGCCTGTCTTCAACAATGGCAGTTACAATTATCTGAATTGCTTGATTTCTCCTGATCTTTTCCCCATCTATCTAATAGGTTACTGCTCTGTCTCTTTATCTTTGGCAGGTCTCTCCTTCCTTTCTATTTCTATCACAACTAGCCTAGTTGAAGTACTTCAGCTCACAGCTAGATTACTGAAATGGACTGGATCAATCAGGGTCCAATGAGGGAAATAGGAACCACTCCAACATTCTAAAGAGAGGGAATGTAATACAGTGAATTGGATGGACCATTGCTAAAAGAGCTAAGAAGCCAAGAGAGAATAAAGAGGCAACCCAGAGACTAACAACTGCAGGTAGCTACTAAAACTCCTTGGCTGGAGGGACAGAAGGAGAGGGTGGTATTACCAGCACCAAAGGGCCAGAGTAATGGAAAAAGTTGGAACCACAGTGGGCCTGTCTTACACAAGCTGGAGCCATAAAGCAAACACAGCAGCTGTGCTTGCCTGCCTGTCTCCTGCCAGTGCCTCCCATTGGCTAAACCCAGCTAGGAAAGAGCTAGGAAATCAGCCTGTAGGGGTTGAACCCTCAGCCATGCAGATAATGGAGTGGGAGCAAAGGAATAGATCTCACAGCAAAAAGGCCAATGATTAGCTCATAGGATATATTCACTCTTACATGTAGCTCTCACTATAGATCACTGACTTCCCATTTTATATAACAAAATATAGCCTCAAGAGGATAAGTACCAAACCTAGGGTCAAAGTACCAAACCTAGGGTTCTATCCTGCAGCCCAGGCTAGAACTTGAAGATCTCTCAGACCTGAAATTCCACTTTTTCCCAAGTCTCCACTGCCTTCTCTTGTCAGCTGCTCTTCAGCTACAACATTTATACCATCATGGGCTATATAGCATGTGATTACTTCTAATTAATAAGCAGCAACTGTAACTGTCATCTCGAGGCTCCAGTCTTCTTCCAAGATGGGAATGAAGGGGGAGGTACCTCATTTTATTTAGAGGCCTCCAGCACCTTGAGGAGATATTTAACCTAGTCAGTCCCTTCTCCCCTGCCAGGCCAAGGCCCAGAATCAGCAGACCCTGTTTCACCTGGAATGAGTGAGCACTTCCCAGGTGGGATTTGAGGAGACACAGAAAAGGCCCCACATTTCAAAATGATATTCCTTATTTTTACTCATTGCTTCATTTCATGAATATTTATCAAAAATTCTATGATCTCCAATAAGGACTATGGGAAACCTGTATTGGTTGGCGCTGAAATAACACTTCCAAAATTTATGTCAATTAGTGTAAGGTAATGGCTTTTTCTTTTTTTTTTTTTTCAACCTCTATAGCTATAAAGACAAACCAGAGTGAACTCATACCACCAGAGTTTGCACACTGCCAGAGACCACCAAAGAGTCCCATTTTAAGCGATCTCTTGCTTTTTAAAAATGCATAAATTTACATTATATCCCACAAGAGTTTCATTTTCATCTAAAAAATAGTGAGATTTGGGCTGGGCACCATGGCTTATGCCTGTAATCCCAGCACTTTGGGAGGCCAAGGCGGGCGGATCATGATGAGGTCAAGAGATTGAGACCATCCTGGCCAACATGGTGAAACCCTGTCTC
>NW_012116266.1:11366932-11460915 GCF_000951035.1 Colobus angolensis palliatus
GGGAGGCTGAGGCAGGAGAATCGCTTGAACCCAGGAGGCAGAGGTTGCAGTGAGCCGAGATCGTGCCACTACCCCCCAGCCTAGGGACAGAGCAAGATTCTGTCCAAAAAAAAAAAAAAGGTGAGATTTGCCAAAGAAACTTCCAATCAAAGCAATTTTCCAGGATAAAATGCCATGGTAACATACCTAAATTTGGAAAACCTGGGCATAAAGTTTTGCATCCTGTTAAAAATGTAAATAACCCAGAGAAGGGCTGTTTTTTTAAGATATGATCAGGGGTTTTGTTTGTTTGTTTTTGTTCTTCTTGATATGAATGCAGTTGGAAGATATTACATATTCTTAAAGTGTAAACAAGAATATAAATTTTCAAGTAGAAAATTATTATGTCTAATTTTCTTCTAATACTATAAGAAAGTAGTGACATCTATAAATCATAGACTCATGTTTATCATAACCATTAAAAATATAAAACTGTAATATGCTAGCATTAGGGGAAGCTGGATATAGAGTATACAGGAACTATTTATGCTATCTTTACAAATGTTCTATTAATCTAAAATTGTTGCAAAATACAAAGTTTCTTTCTCAATCCTCTGTATTTTTAAAGTCCCCATAGAATCTACGGATTGTTTTTCCCTAGATATGGAAAATCCCTATATTTGTTCTTTTTGTTATCCATTTTTCAGTTCCCTTTCTAATGAGTTTGTTCTCCTTATAATTTTCTTGTATCTCTGACCCTTCAATTTGATTTCATTTTGTGTTCAAGCCAGGAAAACCTACCAATTTGAACTTGAAAGAGACAGAATCACTCAGCATAATTTCATTCTTTACATTGTGGTTGTACCACGTTAAAATGTTTTCCCTTCAAATTCAGAAAATCTCACGAAGCTCACGAAGGTGCTGATTGGATAACAAACTCAATCCAGGATCACAGATGCCTCTGAAGAGATAGTTGCCAGATGTTCTTGTGCATATGGGAGAAGATAAAGAATTAGGAAAGAAGAGGCAAAGGAGAGAACAATCATGAATGAAGACAGGGACTTTTTAAGGGAAAAGCTAGAAGGGGAATTTTTAATTCCAAACAATTTCCTGTCCGTCAAACTGGCCAACTGATATATGTAAGTCTTAACTTAAATATCACCACCTGAGCCAAAGGAATGTTGTGAGACATATTTCAAAATATTTGTCTGTCATGTTTAGCATTCAGCTTTGAATTGAAAAAGATCTAGTAAGTGGTGTATTTTTCTTTTTTTTTAATCAATCTCAAGGTTCCCAAAATGATATCTTTACTACATCTCCATTTTATATACTCAAATAGATGATATCTTCTTTTTCTTTTCCCTTTTTCCCTTACTCCTCCCCTGTGCCTCCCACCCCCGACCCCAGCACCCCATCTCCTGAGACATAAGAGGGATAAATGATCCTCAAGTATCTACATATTAACCATGTACTGGGTATTGAAGAGTTACTTTTACTTTCTTGTTTAAGTCTGTTTTTCTCAAGTCTCTTATTTCTTCCAAATCTCACTTACCACTGTCTACAAATAGTAATAACAGCCATGAAAAAGTAGAGAAAAAAAAAACAGGCCTTGGCAGACAGATGTCCTGAATATTAAGCTGGAGCTATTTCCATGCTCCAGCCAGGAAATTGTGAGCTAGAACCTTTTCTGTGTCAGACTGCACACTACAGGAGGCCAACTTCCAACTCACGAAACCTCACCTCGTTGCCCTCCCCAACCAGTCCGGCCTGCAGAGACCCATACTTGTCTAAGTGCTGGGGCATTTATCCTTGCCAACGCCTTTCTCAAAACTTTCATACAAGGTCTTTCAGGACACAGTGGCCCCGTGGGTGATAGATGTGCCCATCAACTCTTCATATTTACCAGTCTTTTAGTTACACACAGACCAGCTTCCTTGGCATCCTCATTCTGTCTTCTCTGCAGAATCTTTCAGCCATCCAATCCATCATTACTGGCACTGGCTCACCCTGTTTCATCATTCAATGGAAATTGTCATCTGTTAAAATTATTGAAGTCAGGGACAGTGTGACTACCACATAGTTGTTAGCTGGAGGTGCCAAGTTTCACTCAAGAGGCATGAAGGATGCTATGATTTACAGTACTTCTAATGAGCTGGGAATTTCTGGACCTATAGGCACCTGCTGCTTTTGTAGCCTCTGCCAGCTCCACCATCACACCCTGGAGTACTGAACAGTGCCACCTAACTCCCTTAAGAAAATTTATGGTTAAGCTTTATTGAAAATCTCACTCTGCCATCCACCTTCATTAAAAAACAACACTAACACTCAAAGTCCATTGAGATATGTAAGAGAAGGGGTCCTGCCTTTGCTTTTTCTTCTTTCTCTCTGTGGCTTCTCTCAAAAGGAAAGAGACTCCCAACCAGCTCCATAGTGAAACAAAATCAGGAGGCAATTTTATTTACTTCCTGTCTATATCCTATGCTCTTCTATAAAAGATTTAGAACAAAGGGTCAAAAGGCTACAGGTGCTGTCTATTGTGAGAGAGGATTTATGCTGTTGCATTTTAGTCACTTGATGTTCCTTTCCCTCCAGGAATGTGATTTGCCTTTAGTTACAACTTGGAGCAGAGCAAAACAATCTCAGTGATTCCCAAACCAGGTAGACCTGTGCACACTGCTTGGTCTCCCTATGATTCACTCTGTGAAATGTCTCTAAGCATTAAACACTCAATCCCATAATGTAACGGAATCACAGAAACTAGGCTGACCCAAGTGGTGCCTTAGTTCCCTTATGTTCCACTACCCTCCCACCCTCATCTCCCCTCACCTTTCTTACTACTCAACTAATCCACTCAACTTGAGGCATAAGCCATTCACTTTGCCCAAGTTCTTCTACACAAATCATGCTCATTGCTGAATATGGTCTGAAAGCTTATGCTCTCCAAAATTCATATGTTGAAACTTAGTCCCCAGTGCAGTGGTATTGCGAGGTGGGGCAGCTAGGAGGTGAATATGGTTAGTGCCTGGTTATTTGTTCCTTCCATATCTCATGTTGAAATATGATCTCCAATGTTGGAGATGGAGCCTAGTGGGAGGTGTCTGGGTCATAGGGATGGATCCCTCATGAATGGCCTGGTGCCCTCCCCATGGTAATGAGTTACATGAGATCTGGTTGTTGAAAAGAGTCTGAGACCTCCCCACTCCCTCTCCTTCTTCTCTGTTGCTCCTTATCTCACCATGTGATGCACCTGCTCTCTCTTTGCCTTCTGCATGACTGGGAGTTTCCAGAGGCCTCACCAGAAGCAGATGCTGGTGTCATGCTTCTTTGTACAGCCTGCAGAACTGTGAGCCAGATCAATCCTCTTTTCCTTATAAATTACCCAGTCTCAGGCATTTTTTATAGCAACATAAAATGGACTAATACAGTGCCCTTATAAAAGAGGTCCGAGAGAGCTTGTTTGACCCTTTGGGCCTTGTGAGAACACATAAAAGGTATCATTGATGAGAAACAGGCCCTTACCAGACACCAAACCTGTTGGTGCCTTGATCTTGAACTTCCCATCATCTAGAACTGTAAAAAAATAAATCTCTATGTTGTCTATAAGTTACCCAGCCTAAGGTATTTTTTTTATAGTAGCCCAACAGGACTAGGAAACTCATCCAAATCCCAGAGTCACCATCTTGCTTCTTTATAAAGGCAGCTTCATACTTTACTCAGAACAGAAACTGAGAGAAAATTCAATATTCTCCATAAAACTTTTCCCAGCTAGTCCAGGCCACCACATTGACCTCTTTTTTTATTTTTATTTTTTGACTCTGTGAAATTTTGTGGTTGGCAATGTGTAACAAAATGGTTCTACTACAGAAGATTTTTAATCTGCCACCACTCACGTGGAAGTTATGCAAGGAGTATGCCTACTTCTGATTTTAACCTCCCTGCCCTCTGATAGCTATTTCAATATAGAGCAGAAACACTCCACTCTTTAAAGCTGGAATCTGCTTTATTATAATGCAAGACACTCAAGATACAAAACCAAATGTAAATGACACAAATTACCAACGTAGCATCTTGTGTTATTTATGTTCACACATAAGTTCACATCAATTTATAATTGCTTCTAGTGCCCCTTCCAAGATCACCCTTTTCCCCAATACATGTTCAATTGTGTGCCATGTTATTTATTCCAGCTCCATTTAGTCCTTGAAGACAGATTTTCAACATGTTTTAATCCCAAGCCTCCCTACCTAGGTCCTATTAAAATTGTGTTCTTCAGAAACAGTTGTGGTGGCATCCCTATATACTGATCATAGAACTACCTGAAATAACTGTATCTTTTGGCCAGGCATGGTGGCTCATGCCTATAATCTCAGCACTTTGAGAGGCCAAGGTGGGTGGGTCACGAGGTCGAGAGATGGAGACCATTCTGGCCAACATGATGAAACCTCATCTGTAGTAAAAATATAAAAATTAGCTGGGCGTGGTGGTGCGCACCTGTAGTCCCGGCTACTCGGGAGGCTGAGGCAGGAGATTCGCTTGAACCTAGGTGGCAGAGGTTGCAGTGAGCCAAGATCATGCCACTGTACTCCAGCCTGGGGACAGAGCAAGACTCCATCTTAAAACAAAACACACACAAACAAATGCATCTCTCCTGACTCATACTCAAGCAAGCCTAGTACATCATCCTTTCTGACCCCACAATTTCTAGAAAAACTCTAGATTCCTTTAGAACCCTGGCTAACCCAGATACAACTATATGGCACAAAGTTGATGTTCCCATTTCTAGATGAAAACATCAAAAAATTTCCTACTATATTAGTATGCTAACAGTGCAATTTTGAGAACTTTAGAACTCTGACTCTGACCAGATTACAGTGACTTTCAATTCACATATATTTATGACACAGAATATACAAAGGTTTTGGTTTTTTTGTTTTGTTTTTGTTTTTTAGAGAAAGGGTCTCACTCTGTTGCCCAGGCTGGAGTGCGTGGGTGCAAAGCTCACTGTAGCCTTCACTTCCCAAGCTCAGATGATTCTCCCACCTCAGCCTCCCAAATAGCTGGGGCTACAGGAACACACCACTACACCTGGCTAATTTTTTGTACTTTTTGTAGAGACAAGATTTTACCATGTTGCCCAGGCTGGTCTCGAACTCCTGAGCTCAAGTGATCCACCTGCCTGGGCCTCCGAAAGTGCTGGGATTACAGGTGTGAGCCACTGGGCCTGGCCAGGGTTTTTTGATACTATCATACAATTTAGTCCTTGATTATAAAGTGATATATCTTCCTCTGTTTTACTTATTTATGTCTTATCTGAAAAATTTTTCAAAGCAAAGGTTTCTTTCTCCTTTAGCATCTTGGTAATTTGATTCCATATTGACATGTTAAACAACAGTATACCATCATGTTTAAGAAATACAGTACTATAAGGGAAAAGTTTAACTAAACTTAGTTGAAAATTTTTTTCAGTGAAGAGCTACATACTAATATTTTAGGCTTCGCAGTCTAGATAGCTCCTCTTACAATTACTTAACTTTGCCACTGTAGCATGAAAGCAGCTATAAACAATACATAAAAAAAGATTGTGTCTGTGTTCCAGTAAAACTTTATTTACAAAAACAGATGGCAGGCTGCACTAGGCCTGCAGGCTATAGTTTGCAACCTCAAACTTAAACTATGAAAACATCAAAAGGGACAAATACTACCCCTCCACCAGTCACCCTTTTAATTCAAACTCAACAAGCAGTTTTTGATTGCTTGTTACATTGAAATGAAAAGTGGTAAGATATATGCAATGAAGATCTCTGTCAAATAAAGTGGTACATGTGTACCCTGTTAGGGCTCACTTACAACATCCCTGAGGATTTTATTTCAAAAATAATCACAGCTAAACCTAAAGAGGCAATTGTATGCTATTATTGACAATTTTCAGCTGTTTTTGCTTTTCATCTGAGTCCAAAGAAATCAATTTCTAAGTAAATGTCTACTCATTAAAAATTAACATATGAATCTGGCAGAGCCATTGATTTCTGGCCGTTGAAATTCATTACTCTAGAATGCATATCCATAAATGTCTTCCTCCTTTTCTCTCATTCCTGGTTACCTCTCAAGGGCTTATATTAAATATAAATTAATGCAAAGCAATTATTTCTTTTCATTGTCAATTTGGAAATTCTATAAAACAAGATGAACTGACTCATCAAATATTTCCACAGTTAAGATAATAGTGAAAATGCCCTATGTTATAAAATGAGGACAACCTATCTAAATTACAGTCTAACTTTCCATCTAAAATAATGCAGTATGTTTCATATTATCTACATTCCTATGATTCATAACCCTCATAAAAGTACAATATTAAATGAAACTGAATAAACACGGGGAGATTAAATCAAATCTGTCTTGAATAATCAGTTGACTCTAATGGACATGTGAGTTCCATTAGGAAACATAATACCAAAAAAAAATACGAATGTTAAGAGAAAAATAACTTGACAACAAAAGGACTTATCACCCCAAATTAATTTTTATATTTTGGGATATAAATAAGTGATTCTAATCAAGGTATAAAACTAAAATGTTCTATGCTTAGAGTTAATCCTGAAAAGAATAGGGTATAAATCATAATAAAGTTAAAACATTGTTGATCTTCTACAGAATAGTGACATGGGAGACTTTACTCATTACAACCACATTTTTCTGAGTAAAAAGTTACTAGAGGTCACAGATTAGTCAGCCTTTCTATTTCCCACAGAAATAAGCTATCTGCTAGTTCTTATGTTATATGCTACCTACTTCTAATACCTTTGCTTGCTGACCTTACAGTTTTCAGAAAATGAAACTAGAATTAAAAGTTAATTGACCTATTGAGGTAGGAAACAAAGGTTGTTTAATATGATTCCAGTTTAAAAAATAAAAATAAAGTGCCCCTTCCCTCACCCAAAAATAGGTGAAGAGTGATTATCTCCAGGAAGTTGAGATTAAGAGCAATTTTTATTCTCTTTCTCTTTTTCTCCATTTTCAAAATTTCTACCATGAAAATGACTCACTTGTAAAAATCAGAAGAAAATTTAAAGTCTTACTAAATTAATCATAATTTACATTGATTATTTTAAACCCCTATGGTTTATGTGTGGTTTTTACATAATAAAGTTAGTACTACAACATATATATTAAAATTTGTCCCAGCATACAGAAATTGTTTCTGAGTTCATATAAACTTGAGCTTCGCAGGATTCCTCCTGAGTTGAGAGCAAAGTTCTTTATATAGTTCAATTACAGTGTGGAAGTAACACCACTTAGGAAACCATGAAACACACCATCTGCCATATAATTAAAGTAGCATGCTTTTTTAAGGACATTTAAAAAATTGTGTTTCATGGAAATCACTAGGAGAAGCCACTGTGAATGGATGGCAGGTTTCAGTAATACTAAACCCAAGGTTGAGTTCAGCAAGAGGGTAGTTGAATGTGTGGAAGGGGAAAATATTGCCAGAATTGGAACATTGATGGCTTTTTACTTCGTATTTAAGAAGTATCACCAAAGTGAGATAAAACTCATTAAATGCGTACCTTATTTTTACTTGGCCTCAATTTTATCTATAAGTAAATAATGCACCAGAATATATTGAAAATATGCTGTGTAATTTTGCAAGGGTGGTAGACTTAGTAAAAGATAGTTTTAAAAAGAGTGAAAACCGGGAGGAAAGAACTTCGTGGAAAGGACCAACACTTAAATGGAAAGAAAGGTACAAATACACAGAGAAAGTAAAAGAAATGTGTGACAAAATAGTCTCTCATAAAAAAAAAAAGAAGAAAGAAGAAGAAAGGAGGAGGAGGAGGAGAAGAAGGAGAAGAAGGAAGAAGAAGGAGGAGGAGGAGGAAGAGAAGAAGAAGGAGAAGAAGGAAGAAGAAGGAAGAAGAAGGAGAAGGAGAAGGAGAAGAAGGAGAAGGAGAAGGAGAAGGAGAAGGAGAAGAAGAAGAAGAATTATTATTAAATCTGTACTTGTAACAAGCTGCTGTGTCCAGGTACTCAGAAGCAATTTTTGGATCTCACCATTTCAAGGTCTGTCTGAGATTTGGACTTACTCTGCTCAAGTCACCATCCCTTTCTCTGCCACCTCCCCCAAACAAACCTGTTCTCTGGACAGTCTGCCTTTGAACTTTAACTTCTTCCTGAGAACACTGGATTTCTCCTCCCTCTCCAGGAACACTGTTCTAGATTCTCTCCCCTTCACAACTCCCTGTGAACCTCCACCTGATGCTGGGTCTCCTCCTCAGCTTCTAGTTCTTTGCTATGGTCCTGCCTGAGAAAGATACAAAATGACACAGCCTTGCCTTTGACAATCCTTGCCACTTTGATGGCAAGGCTGCATGATTTTGTAACCGCATGAAGTGGCAAGCTCCCCTTTCACTTCTCCCTACCACCACCAGCCTAGCTCCTAACACAGGACTTCACCTACCCGGTAGGGACAGCTGTTTACAAGTATATTTGCTTCCACTCATTAGTTTCCAGAGCCTCCTTGTCATCCCTGCCTCCAATATCAAAGAAATATCTGAACTGCCCTGAAACTAAAGTCGTTCTCCAACATTACACACTTCTTTAACTTTCTCTGTGTGTTAATTATACCTTTCTTTCCATTTAAATGTTGGTCCTTTCCATGAAGTTCTTTCCTCCCAGTTTTCACTCTTTTTAAAACCATCTTTTACTAAGCCTACCACCCTTGCAAGAATCAGCCTTTCTCAATTCCCAGCTCCTTCAATGAACGATCTTTCACCACCACTTTCATCTTCAACTCCCTTCCCTTCCCACTTGCTGCTCAGATCTGGGCAGCCAATATATTCTCTCTTGGAAATCACTGGTGTCCTGTTTTTACCGGATTCACTTTTTGTCAGATTTACCAAATTCTCTCCTCATTCCTCACCTTTCTTGATCTCTCTAGATCACTGGATACTGATGATAACATATTCATCCCTGTACCAACCCCATATTATATCCTTCCTCTGTCTCTATTTATGCAAACGACCTCTTTTCTTCCTCTCAACTCACAACTGGAGGCATCATTTATTGCTTTTCTGTCTCTCCATGCCCAAGGTCATAGGCATTGTATAGATTCACCTCAATTCAAATGCTGTATTTGTGACTATGCACGTAACATTTCCACTTCAATGTTCCATCATCATAATCTCAAACTCAACATACCTTAAGACAGAACTCATCTTTACCATTATCTGCCTATCCCCAAAGCTGTAATGCAGTCCCACTTATCTTCCTGATTAGAAGAAAGCTTTAAGTTATCTAGCTTCTTCTGTCCTTCACTGAATCTGCACTGAATACTTTTGCTTCTTCTCTGAGATGTCTGCCTTCCTTCCTGTATTCCCCTGGCCACAAGTCTTGCCCAGAACTTCTTCACCTAAGACCTATATTGCTAAAACCACCACCTCAATTCTCATCCCCTTCCAGTTCAGTTGGTGTGCTATTGCAGATTAACCTTTCTAAAATAATGTTAAAACATTGCCAATAACTAAAACCGTACCTCATATTGTTTTACATAAACAGAGGTTGGTTTCTCTCACATAACAGGAAGTCCAGAGGTAGACAGCTGTTGGCCTGGGTTTAGCAGTTCAGCAGTATCAGAAATAATACCTCTTTGCCTTTTCCTCATGACAGCAAGGTTGCTGTATATTTACAGACCTTATATCTTCATTCAAGCAAGGAGGAGGGGAAAAGGAGGTGCCAATATTTTATCAAAGAAGAAAAACATTTCCAGAAATGCCGTCAGCAGACTTCAGCTTGAAGGCAGAACAAGATCATAGAGCTGCCCTAGCTCCGAAGGAGACTGGGAGGGCAGAGGATAGAATCATCATGAATGGATTAGACCAATCATGATTCATCACTTGCAGATAGCACAAAATTAAGGTTCACTTATCAAGGAAGGGGGAATACCCAGCTTTATTTTTTTGTTTCTCTTGCATACCAATTTTTGTCGTCTGGCCTCCTCTTATTGTGCGAAACACATGCCATGCTCAACTCCATGATCAAGCTTGTTACCTTTGCTCTCTTCACCTAGAATATTCTCTCCTCCACTTACCAGTCCTATTTATGTTTCATGGCTATGTTTATATCCCACCTATTCAATGACACATTCTAGTCCACAATGATTTCTTCCTTGAATGAACACTTCATTCATTCATTTATCCATATTCAGTATTTACTCACAGGAGATTCCTATCGTGAGTACTACACAGTTGAACATTTAATTGTTCTTTGTTTCCTCTGATTTGGTTTTATTTCTCTACAAACACTGTAACCTACATGAAGAGTTGAACCACGCCTCAGATTTCATTTGTATGGCTCAGTTCCTTGCATAGTGCTGAAAACATGATATGTGCTTAGTAAATTACTGACTGAAAAATTCTATAATTACCTAGAAATAACAATGTGTGAATTACTGAGTGTAAAACAAGCAAACAAACAAAAAAACACTGCGGTTGGAACTTAGAAAACAGAACATTACCTACTTATTTCAGTCAAAATATACTCTGTAAGACAAGAAAATAACAACGATTATATTTGTACGTCAGTGGCATAGGTAGCAAACTATAATCCGCTTCTTCTGAGAAAGCTAAAAAGAGCAGCAGAGCTAAGTAAAATTCAAGATTGTCAAACAAAGAAGCAGTTCTCAGACATTTCAAATCTAAGGGTTAGTCTCCTAAGCCATTCCCTGCAATGTTAGGCAGAAAACAGTCAAGTGATTTATTTTAGAGAGATGCTGATCTATATGAGGATTAAGAGATCTCAGCCTAACACTGCTGGCAGCCACAGAGCAGCTTTGGGAGTGTACTAAGAAGATTTCAAACTGGGAGCAACTTATGCAAAAGACACAATTCCTCCAACCCCCTATTGGCCAGGGCTTTAAACAGTCCTTGTGATTTGCTTGTTGCCCTTTCTTTGGCCTATGTACTGAGTAGATACAATCAGTCCCTCTCTATTCACACAGTCTTCTGGTTCACTTACTTGGGTAAATTTATTGTTTCATCTATCAGTTTCTACATGAAACTGTAGCAGAAGACCAAATGAAGGCACACTTCAATCCATGAATCTCAGGCATTTCTTCTTAGCCAACCTAAAATGTATGGGAACATGTTTTCTCCAATTAGAAAATCTGCAACTTCACCACTCAGCTCACAGAGCCTGCAGAATGGAAAGCTTTGTAGTGTGTTCCTCATTCCTCCTGGGGCCAAATGAAGAGAACCTTTCAGAAGTTGGAAGAGAAAGCAATTCCCGGGAAAGCTCATAAGCCTCCTCAGGTCAGCAGTTAGGACCCACTGCACCACTGCTGACAGCTGGGTTCCTCTCTGCCTCTCCTCCCCTGTCTCCACCAGAAGAAAGACCTAATGATAGGTCTTGGGGAAAAGCTTTTCAAAAAGCATCCTTTTTCTACCTTCCTTTCTCTCAACACCACATGACAGTCATGATAGTCCTAGGATGGCTGCAGCCTCAAAAAAAGCAAAGGCTCCTAAAATGTCTACGGGTATCAAAAATGAATAATCCACGCTGCTCGGCATAAACTATGGGCAGATAGATCACTAGAGTTTAGAATAATGTCTTCCATGTTGAATCTAGAAAAACTACATTGCAGGTCCCAAAACAACCATGCCAACTACTCTTCTTGAGAATGAGAAACTATGTCACTTTGACTATGAACCCTGTTCAATATGAGCTCCTTCCTTAGTCCACTACATCCTGACATGTTTACCCTCCACAAAAATGTACCAAGAAGCTGTCAAAATGAAGCAGACAGGGTTTGTTTTCAAGCATTCATTCAATTTCCACCCTAATATAAGGGCTTTTAGTATTTCAAAAAAGCAACATTGCACTGAGTGGAAATACCTTTTCATATTCAAATACCAGCTTAATGTGTAGTTTAACAAATTACTGTCTTACAGCTCTGTTTCCAGTATTTGTGAAAAAACACAAGATAAAAAATTGACTGAATTCTTTTTTCCTTTTTTATTAACCTTTAATGAAAGGATCAAGGCAGTATTTTCCCTTTTTGTTCTGTTTGTATATAACAAAAGCATTTCTTTGCTTCACTGCTTTTATAAACTACAGATCTCTGTACAAACACAGTCTTTTTTGTTGTTTATTTTTTATTATATTTTAAGTTCTAGGGTACATGTGCCCAACGTGCAGGTTTGTTACGTATGTATACATGAAAACACAGTCTTAATTAAACCTGAGAAGTGATTGTTGTATTCTACATTTCAAAAGGAAAAACTGGTCTGCAATAGAATAACTTGTTTTGTTTATGCAGCACATACAAGTACAGATGTTAAAAATTCTTAAATAACAACATACCCTTAACCTTGACTTATAGGCTGCCATGGGACCAAGCCTAAGAGAACATAGATAGAAATCAAATATTATTTATTACACAATATTTTAAGAACTTTTACTACAAAATAACACTGAAAAAATATATTAGTAGTAAACTTTGTTCTCAGTCTTGAACCATGTGTATATATATATGGACCACTCCCAGAGAGAAATTAGATTTTTAACTCTAATTTTCTTTAACAAGGCATTAAGCAATCCCACAGACATACAATAAAGTTGAAAAAAAAACAAAAGCAGTGTGTCAAGAATGCCAAAGCGTTCTAAAGACAACTGAGCCTGGACTGAGGAAATACAGGCAAAATCTATGTGGAATATTTTAAAACATACCACAAGGGGTGTGCGTGTGTGTGTGTGTGTGTATACACTTTGCTTTGTGAAGTCTTCTCTTTAATTCTCCTCTCTCTCTCTAGAACAAAGGCCCTTTTCTGACTTAGTATACATGTTTTATTTAAATGTAAGACTTTTGAGTATGGCTCCACTAATTCAAGTTCTCTACTTGAACCCTTTCTTGAATAATGATACATTTCAGTTTCTTTAAAATGCATCAATAACTTAAAAGATGCTTACAAAGCAAGTCGTATTAGAAATTCTCTTTTATATTTTTCCCAAATCTTTCATAGTTGTCCCACCCTCACCTTATTTAATAACACTTTCAGCAATTCTTTTCCAGAGTCTTTCCAAAGCATTTAATTTACTTTTCAAAGAAACAATAACTCTTTATATTTACACTCAAAAGTCATGGGATTATGTAATATTTAATTAAGTTATATAATTGTAATTACAAGTACAAATAGAATAAAACGGTTTTGGAAAAAATCTCAATTGACTCTTTGTAAGCACAGAACTCAACTGATAGAGAGTATTTAAGAGAGGTGCCTATTATCCTCCAGTTCTATAAAGGGAATGCTGAGTGTCAGTTAAGTGGATGTTGAAGGAAGCTTTTCCTATAGTCTCTAAAGCAATGTTTTCTAAAGCCTGTCCCAGGAAAAATTAATTTCAAGAGTGCGATGGAAAAAAGGACTTGGAGTCAACTAAGTTTGGGAAATGTAAGGTCGAACAAAACTAAGCAGATTTCCTTTATTGCAGGACATTAACCTCTAAATAGCTAACATGCATTTTTAATTTCCAAGATGGCACTATAGTATGTAATGTTCTCCCAGTGTATTTGATGAAAGACTGTTTTCATGAAGAACTTCATGGGACTGAGATTCCCAGGTACCTCCTGGTGCTTAGATCATCTCCTCCTCTTCCAATTCCATTATGACTTGTGTAATTTACACATAAAAACTTCAGTATGAACAGTGTGACATTATGTTCACACCAGTTGTTAGTTCAAGTTTTAACTCTGGGGCGGTAGGTTGCCCTAATCAAGACTGTACATTTATCCAGTATTTTATCAGAAAGGCAATACTCCAGAAGCAACCACTATAAGTATTTCTATTATCCCGATTTTTATTAACACCTAAGACTTTGATAATCAGTATAATGTATGCTAGCAATGGATTTTAATTGGTAAAACTAGTGGCTTATTAATATGAAGAAATGGACTCTCTCAAGTAAAATTAAAGACAACCAAGGGTATGTGGAGTAGCAAAAATATTTTAGAGATATTCCCTCTAGTGCAATGGAGGCTAAGGATCCAGAGAGGCTCTTCCCTGGAGACAAACCTGAGGTTTTTTTCCTCAGTGTCCCCCTGCTGATTTAAGAAGATTTGGCGTTGTCTGCTGGAGTGATAAAGGTAACAAGATCCCGGCCTCTGGGATATTGCCCTGTCTGCCTTGGAAGAACCTTTATGCAAGGTTGCAGAACTGGGACTTCCTAACAAGTTGTATAACAAGCTGTAAAAAATGTTTTTTACTTTGCTTGCTGTTAAGTATTCATGTAATCAATGGTCTCTGTGTGTAGCAGAATTTTGTTTGGCTTGCTTTCATTATGAACTAGTGGCAAAGTTTTGTGTAGTGCCTAACACTCACTCAGTTCAAACCTCTTTTGATGTATGAACCATGGAGGAAAAAACCACTAAGGGCTACGAATGACCAAATCAGCTTAGGTCAATTCTCAACACCTGTCTTCAAGGCAGAAGATGAAATTATAGGCCCATCTATTCTATGATATACAAGGAACCCCAAAAGTCTCACTTGCCCCCAAAAGACTCTCATTTATCTGCTTCCCAGGCAGATAGGTCCCTCTAACTTATCCAGATTTTATCAATAGCATGTTTGAAAATGCACTTATGTTAGCTGGCAATGAAAAACGCTTCTAGCAAACTTCTCTAGCATCTCATCTTAATTCAAACTAATAGAAAATTAGCTAAGTGTTTCCTTAGAACATGTGAAGAATCTAAACAGAGATGAGGTAAGATATTACTTCAGTAGTGGAAAAGCAGTGTTATTTTATGGTCTTAGATATTCACACACATGGTATAACGGGAAGGGGAAGCTCAGCTTAAGAACTGATTTGACCAAGGCAATTGTGTGTGAAAAGTTGTGTGCTGAATGGATGAGGAGAAGTCAAATGAACAAATCTAATGTTATTTAAAAAGAGAATTCATTAATGATTCTTGCCTCAAACAACCATTATATGGTAGTTAACAAATGACAATTTTTCAATCAATCATACTATATACATTTTTATTTTTTTGAGACAGAGTCTGGCTCTGTTGCCCAGGCTGGAGTACAGTGGGACAATCTTGGCTTGCTGCAACCTCCACCTCCTGGATTCAAGGGATTCTCCTTGCCTCCGCCTCCTGAGTAGCTGGGACTACCAGTGCACACCACCATGCCTGGCTAATTTTTTGAATTTTTAGTAGAGATGGGGTTTCACCATGTTGGCCAGGCTGGTCTCAAACTCCTGACCTCAGGTGACCTGCCCACCTTGGCCTCCCAAAGTGCTGGGATTACAGGTGTGAGCCACCACATCCAGCCATACCATATACGTTTATTTGTTGGAATTCTATTGTAATGAATAACTAACTTTCCATTTTACATATTTGTTCATCTATTCATTCTTATCAGTATGGACTCATGGATTCTTATTCCATTTGTTACTACCATTTATTTTTATGGTCACATTGTCCTGTATTTGGCTAGCAGGAGCCCCTTCAAGCTGGCTCATGTGTCCTTTTGACATGTCTCCATCATTCTTCCCTCACTCTCTTACTTTCAATTGTAAAAAAAACACAAACAAACAAAAATCAAAAAACAAAAAACAACACCTGTTCCAGGCTTATCTTGTTCTTTTCCTGCACCAGCAAGGAAGAAGACCTGCTTGATTTTTATTGGTGAATAGTATTTAGAAACCAAGATAATGGTACTAGTTATGCTAATTGCTACTGAATTATCACTGCTTCTTTATCCTCTCAGAGGATAGAGCTAGGCAATTAGACTGATCTACATAGCTATAAAAACCACGAATTCATACAGTTATCTCTAATCTCAATCCAACAGCACACGGGTTCCCTCTAGCATTCTACCTTTTCACATCTATAATTCCTTTCTTCTTCAACAATGAGAAAACTGACCATCATTATCCCTAATAGATACATTTATTTTCATAGTCTCGGTGTGTCTCCCACAAGATAGTTATTAATTACAGGAGACAAAGAGTAATTTTACAGTGTAGAATATGGTAGATACCACATTAATTAAGTGAACACAAGTAAGGGCAGAAATAGATATCATGATGAGACATGAAAAAAGGACACAGCATTCTTTCAGTGGTGTTCTTGCCAAAAGCATATAATCTGAATCTAATCATTACACAACATCAGACGAAACCAAAATAACTGGCTTGTACACTTCAAAAATGTCAAGGTCATGAAAAACAACGAAATACTGAAGATCTGATCTAAGTTAAAAGAGACTTTAAAAATGACAGCACCACACATATGATCCTGGATTGATTTCCTAGACCATAAAAATTGGTTTCTGCCCTTTGTTAGAGATGACATTGATGAGACAATCAGCTGAATCTGAATGAAGTCTATTAACATTAATTTTTAAGTTTTGATAATTGTACTGTGTTAGTAATACAAGAGAATGTCCTTGTATTTCAAAATGCGCACTGACGTATAAGGGGACAGGAAGTCTGTAACTTACTTGCAAACATTAAAAACAACAACGTGTGCACCACACACAGACACACACACGAGGCAGGGCAGGGCAGGCAGTGGTTACCTCCCAGGCGATTCAATGTATAGCCAGCCAGACAAAGAATTATAAAGAAAAGGGCTGGAAACAGAATCTTAGGAAATAGCCAGCTTGAGGGGGTGGAGACTGGAACCCAGAGAAAGAAAAAGCAGCAGCAATAAATCATGTAAACGGCGAATCAGGAAAGTTAAAGAAAGTTTCCAACAGAAAAGGGGATGGGTGATTTCCAGTGTTACACAAAGGTAAACAAGATGAGGTTGGATAAAGGGTTACAGTCAGCAGTCTGGGCTTAAGGGTACTCATTCAACCACATGCATGTTTTGAATACTTGGACAGTAGGCATTGAGGAAATACAGAGACTCAGATAGTGTTCTCAAGAGGTTTACATTGTACTGATCCCAAGAGAAAATGGTACTGGTAAAATCTGTTGCATTTGAGAACACCCAATATCTCCAAATCTCCATCTTCGCGGTACCCTTTCATGGAGCACTCTTGATGCCAGTAAGTTCTGGGGTTTGCTATCTGGGTTCCCTCCAGTGAAGGGGCAATTCTTTGGAAAATGTGGTTCTCCCTGCTATAAGGGATGAAAGCCTTTGTGAGAAGAACCTGCATTTACCAAAGAAATTTCATCTGGCCAAGTTTAATTAAGATAAGGCCTCAGAAAAGTGCTAATGCTGCTCTTGATATAAATGCACTGCACAGTCTTCAGTGCTTCTCTGATTGCATTTTATCTTTGCTGTTCAGATTCCAGGTTCGTCTTCATCATTAAAATTATTTATAAGAATCACATTTTACCTGTTCTACAATAAAACACATTACCAACTTCATTCAGAAGCTGAGAGGAAAGATAACCCAGCTCTTTCCATGTTACCTGATGATCCTATTATTATTTGACTTTGTAAAGTTTAGGAAGCTGGGCTAGTGATTCTTGAGCAGCAAATCCCAAGTCCCAGTTCTTAGCAATTAAACAGATGCACCAAAGCAAATTCCCAAATTCTTGATACAGTAATTTGGGTCAGAGGGAGGGGTGGAATAAACATATGCATTTAACTTTGTTTTCCAGACAATAATTAAGATAACAAGTAATATTTTATATTTTACAAAGCTCTTTCTAGTATGTTCTTATTTGATCTTATAATCTTAAGGTAACCTGAATAAATAAAATTTCAAATCAAAAACCATTTAAGAAAGTGATTTCCATTTCCAGATTCCTTTATCTCTATAAAACAGTCTGTGATATAAGATTCTAGAACACACTAGATTAAGCCCCCAAACCAGGAAATCCATCCATAAACTAGATTTAAGAGATGTAATGGCCTAAAATAAAAAGTTAATTTATGAAAAATTTGGTTCACCTGATGCTTAGCAAATTGTTTAATTTAAAAAGTAACAGCAAAGTTATCTGGGTATGTGATTTCTTGCACAATCCTTTTGTCTTCATGAAAGCCAAGGACACACAGTCTTATTTTATCTTTCTGAGGCAATCTCTTGTCACTGATGACACACAGAAGCTTTAATTAAAATGGCAATTAGGTATTGGAAAGAGGTTTTTTTTTTTTTTAATTCTCATTTATTTTGAGTCTGCTTTAGAAATGTTAATGTCAGTGTGTTTGCCTAGTGCAGCCGTATCTCAGAGGAAAACGTCCAAATATTTAAAGGCTGACTTCTTTTGACGTTTGGTTTAAAAAAAGAAAGAAAGAAAAGAAACCAATAGGTTTTCACAGTCTGCTAGCACACAGACAGTTTGGTTCTTAGAAAATGATTAGTTTTTTGAGAGACATGTGATTAAACCATCATAGAGACCACAAAGAAATTTTAGTCATTATCTTTTCTTTTTTTCCAAAACAGAGAATCAATATTTTATGTTTATCTAGATATACATGCAGAAATAAGCTTTATTTCTACTGAATTTATTGTGGGTTCATTCTACATGCCCAACAAATAAAGGATAACCTAAATCTATATGTACCCATCTTACATGACAATGCTATAAGATTTGTGCTCTCAAATTATTTTTGATGCAATAATTATCATTAGTTTTCTAAATGTCACCCAACATATTTAGAGGCACAAATTTCATAGTAACAAGTAATATTCAGTCATTTGTGACATAAATATTTATTGAGAACCTATGAAATAAAAAACATTCAAAAAGCATCCAATTCAATAGGGGGGTGACAAGACATATATATGAATAACAGTAATATAAAAACAAAAGTGATGTGTAAGAAGAGAGATTAAAAAAAAAAAAAAAAAGCACTGGCCATTCGTGGTGGCTCATACCTGTAACCCCAGCACTGGGGAGGCTGAGATGAGAGAATTGCTTGAGCCCACGAGGTCAAGGCTGCAGTGAGCCCTAATCACACCACTGCATTCCAGCCTGGGTGGCAGAAGGAGACCCTGTCTCAATCAATCAATCAATAGTATTACTGAATGGTCAATTCATACAATTGGTAAATATAAAATCTCACCCCTTCCTTTAATTTTGCTAATCTTTTTGTAATTATATAACCACAAAAGTTAGAAAACATTATATATTATATATGTGTGTGTGTATGTATAAAGAGACAGGGCCTCTTGCTCTGATACCCAGGCTGGAGCGCAGTGCTGTGATCACAGTTCATTATAACCTCAAACTCTTCGGTTCAAGCAATCCTCACGCCTCCCAGGTAGCTAGGAGTGCAGGTATGTGCACCCAGCTATTGGCTTTTTTTTTTTTTTTTTTTTTTTTTTGGTAGAGACAAGGTCTCACTATGTTTCCCAGACTGGTGTTGAGCTCCTGTGCTCAGGTGATCCTCCCGTCTCCACCTCACAAAGCACTGGGATTAGAGGTGTAAATCATATGCCTGGCCAGGAAATATTTATTTAATATTATATTACTAAAGCAACTAAGGCATGATGTATGGGATTTTGTTTAAATATGTTTTAGGGCACTTTATTAAGGAACTGATATTTTAATTAAGCTTATCAATTTTGAACTTTTGAATAAAACGTAAAATGAAGCAAAAAAGGAAATCCTTAGCAGACTCCTGTGCCTTACGAACATGGAAAGTCTGTCTTCTAGATTACAACACTCAATAGCTCAGGCGCCTACCATCACCACTCCTCCTGGGTCAAATCAGAAACAGTGGAGGAGAAAACACCTTGGTGAGAATTCCGCCTCTGCAGTGTGTTAACTGTAAACTTGGTTAGGTTGCTCCCCTAAGCTCCCTACGCTGCAGGTTTTTTGTTAGCAAAGCAGAATAACAATATACTCACCTCATACAGTTGGTAAAGAAACTAACCACATTGATGGCATGTAAAGCATTTACACTGCATCAGTCACATAGTGAGTGCCAGAAAATGATAACTACTGTGATTATCATCATACTCTTGCTAGCATGTGGCATCTGTACACACACATTCAACTACCTTGCTGGCCTTCAAAGAGGGGAAGGCTCGTACAAACCCCATTACCATCTTCTTTGCTTCCTAAACATTTTTATCTTCCTTTCCCCAACTGTGGAAAAACTTTTATTTATTAGTTAATCTGGAATCCAAAATTTTGGGGTGACAGAGTGAGGTGACACTGTCACCGGGCAGCGTTCCCCACCCCTAGCTTAACAAAAGCAAGCAAGAAAGAGACAGAGATGGAGGCCATTATCCTTAGCAAACTAACACAGGAACAGAAAATCAAATACTGTATGTTCTCACTTATAAGTGGGAGCTAAATGATGAGAACTCATGGACACATATAAGGGAACAACATATACTGTGGCCTACTGGAGGGTGGAGTGTGAAGGGTGGGAGGAGGGAAAAAGTCAGGAAAAATAACTACTGGGTAGTAGGCTTAATACCTGAGTGATGACAGCTGTGCAACAAGCCCCATGGCATGGTTTTACCTGTGTAACAAATCTGCACATGTACCCCTGACTGAACTTAAAATTTAAAAATTAAAGAAAGGCCCGGCACAGCAGTTCACCTCTGTAATTCCAGCACTTTGGGAGGCTGAAGCAGGTAGTTCATTTGAGGTCAGGTGTTCAAGATCAGCCTAGGCAACACGGTGAAACCCCATCTCTACTGAAAATACAAAATTAGCTGGGCGTGATGATGCACGCCTGTAACCCCAGCTACTCAGGAAGCTGAAGCAGGAGAATCACTTGAACCCAGGAGACAGAAGTCATAGTGAGCCAAGATCGTGCCACTGCATTCCAGCCTGGACAACAGAGTGAGACCGTCTCAATCAATCAATCAATCAATAAAAAGAGACATGGCTGGAAGAATAATCAGCCACTCCAGCAGTGGCTGCAGAAGGCTCTAAGTCTCCATTTGGTGATGCCAAGCATAGCCATCAGCCCAGACAGTATATCCAGCTTTCATTTGTCTAAAATCCTGCTTTTCTTGCACTCCACTTGTTCTTCATGAGTATAGTGATAACAACACACAAAAGTGCCTGCCTCAGAAGTAATTTAGATCCCAAAGAGAATGACATCTCATCCTCACAACAGGAAAAATATAATGTCTCACAAGTGAGCTTAAAGAATAGATACTCTCTAGTAGAAAATGTATGTTTGTACTAATCTAAAAATTACTCTGTAAATAATTCTATTCTCTAAGTTTGATAAAATAAACATAAACCTGAGGTTCAGGTGTTTGACCTATACAGTGTAGTAAACAAAGCAAGCAATTGGACATGCCAAAAGTAATTACGCTGTAAGAATCATCAAAAAAGCCAGACAGGAAATATCACCCTCCCAAAGACAGAAAGTCTTTAGGAAGATGAATTACTTTTAGTCTCAGCATCAGAGAGTTCTTGAACACCTGCTGAAGATCATGACCACACTCTGAATAACGAAGTAAATCTCCTTACTCCTCCACTGATATGCTGTGAATATACCAAGTTAAGAAATGTCACTCATGAATTTGTCTTTTTATTTATTCAATTCATCTTAATCCAACTACATTTAATTTCAGAATGTTTGAATAGTATTGTATATTTGTTTGTAATATCTTCTCTTTAAATAGACTTAGTATGTATGTTCCGTAAAAATCAGAAAAACAGGGTGGTGGCACTGGCAGAAGGAACTCCAAGATGGAATCATTTGTATGAATGGGCCAAAGTCATGTTAGAAACCTCAAAGAAAATAGGTTCATGACATTTCATGAAATAACAACTTTAAACATCAAAAGCTAGAGAACTTGGTGAGAAAGCAGGCAATAAATACCCTTCTCCCCAAATAGGAAAAGGTCAATGTGATGTGATGTATAGAAGGTTTGTGTACAAAAAAATGATCATGATCTCTCTCTTCCAGTGTCACATTAAGGATAACTACTTTTACTCTAGTCAAGGGGGAAAAATGTCAGGGAAAAGGAATGACTGAAAAGATAAACTGTTTGAAGAGTAAAAGTAATTCTTTCTCTCTGCTAAGTTGAAAGCAGGATAAATCCTCCTATCAGGGTTTTGATTGCAAGGACTCTGAGCAAAGGCAACGCCATCTAATGTACAGTATTTACATACATCCACAGGCCCACATCTGTAGCAAGTGGGAAGGCCAGTGGCAAGCCCAATCCCACTCCTGCTGAATGGCCTAGAAAATGTTTTAGTCTAAAAAAAAAAACCCTAATAAGACTAGAAAATTTTTGCATTAGATAATAACAATTGATGTAATATTTGCATTTTTATTTAATTCATTTCATATATATTAGTATAATTTTTTACTTTTAACTTTTGATTTTGAGAATGTTGTAAATTTACAGAAAAGTTGTAAAAATGATTGAAAGTTCCTGGCCGCACATGACAGCTCATGCCTGAAATCCCAACACTTTGGGAGGCTGAGATGGGAGGATTGCTTAAGGCCAGGGATTCAAGACCAGACTGGGCAACATGGCAAGACTCCATCTCTACAATAAATGAAAAGATAAAAAATTAACCAAGTGTGGTAGTGCATAACTGTAGTTCCAGCTACTCAGGAGGCTGAGTTGGGAGAATTACTTGAGCTCATGAGTTTGAAGCTGCAGTGAGTTATGATTCGTGCCACTGTACTCCAGCCTGGGTGACAGAACAAGATCCCCATCTCTCCAAAAAAAAAAAGAAAGAAAAGAAAATGATTCAAAGTTCCTAATTACCCTTCCCCCAGCTTTCCCTAATGTTTACACTTTATATAACCACACTAAAGTTATCAAAAACTACGATATTAACATAAGTATAGTACTATTAAGTAAACCACAGATATTATTTGAATTATATCAGTTTTCTACTAATATTCTTTTTTCTTCTTTCTAGGATTTTTTTCAACTGACAAATAAAAATTGTATATATTTATGGCATACAACATGATGTTTCAAAATTCATATACATTGTGAAATGGCTGAATTGAGTCAATTAATATTTGCATTACCTCATATATTTATCAATTTTTGTCATAAGCCTACTTGAAATCTACTCTATTAGAGATTTTCAAGTATACAATACATTTTTATTAACTACAGTCAACATGTTGTACAATGGGTCTCTTGAACATTTTCCTCCTAACTAAATTTTGTGCCCTTTGAATAGCATCTCCCCAACCCTCCATTCCCCCAGCTCCTAGCCACCACCATTCTACTCTTTGCTTCCATGAGACTTTTTTCAGAATCTGCATACAAGAGAGGACACTTGTCTTTCTGAGTCTGGTTGATCTCACTAAGCATAATTGCCTTTAGGTTCATCCATGTTGTTGCAAATGACATGATTTCCTTTTTTTAAAGGCTAAATAGTATTCCTTGTGTATATATACCATATTTTCTATATCCATTCATCCACTGATGAACAATTAAGTTGATTCCATATCTTGGCTATTGTCGACAATGCTGCAATGAACGTGACAGTGCAGCTATATCTTTTCAACATACTAATTTCCTTTGGATATATACCCAATAGTGGGTTGCTGGATCACATAGTAGTTCTTTTTATAGTTTTTTGAGAAATCTCCATACTATTTTCTATAATGACTTCACTAGCAGTATGCAAGAATTCTCTTTTCTCCACACCCTTGCCAACATTTGTTATCTTTGGTATTTTCTATACTAGCCATTCTAGTAGGTGAGTGGTGATATCTCATTCTAGATTCGCATTTCCCTGATGATTAGTGATGTTGACCGTTTTTTTATATAGCCTGTTTTAAATGGCCTGCCAGCCATTTGCATGTATTCTTTTGAGAAAGGTCTATTCAGGTCCTTTGCCCAGTTTTTAATCAAGTTGTTTATGTTCTTTCTAGCTAATTGAGTTCCTTATACAAATTGGATATTTTTAAGAAGATTACTAAACCTTTGCCATACTTTTTCTTCCTTTAAGTCTTTAAATATGATGATGTTGACAATTTACAATCTAGAAATCTGTCTTCAATCCACGGTAGGCAAGTCACTAACACTGAAGCCTCAGTTTCCTCTCCTGTAACATAGAAATGATAGCAACTACTCTGTTCAATTAATTCTCTCTCTCCTTCCAATTAACTCACTAAATCATTCACAATTATAAGAAACTTAACCATTACATCTAACTTTCCCAAAACATGTTTCATGAAAAATGCACTCCATAAAGGAAAAAGTCTGTGAAAACCAGCATTTTCTATCCCTGTCTTGAGAAGTTATACGCACATTAGTTATTAAAAGCTCTAAGAAATCTTGCAATAAATAAACTTAGATCTTTCCAAATGTATTTGATTATGGAACTCTTTGTTCCCAATAATACACTTTGTTCCCAAGAGAACACTATGGCAAATACTGCATGAGTTCATGAGACCAATGCATACACCACACCTATCTGAAGGCCTCTTTCAAGGTGGCAGATGCAGTGCCCAGGAATCAGAAAAAATAAATAAATAATTTTGCAAAACTCTTTAATGTCAACCTTAAAACTAAACCTATAAAGAGACAACAATGGCCCCATCACGAATATGATTAACTACATGTTGTTTTACATTTTGAACAAAATCTTTGGTCCAATGGCTCCAGAGCAAGTCACCTAAACAGTTTATGAATCACTATTTTAAAAATTCACAATCTTAAAATTTTTAAGATTTTCAGAAAAAGTAAGTCCCAAGTGATTGTTACCACTCTCCAAACACTCTTTGATCTGGGTTCTCCATATTTACATAGGAGTTTTCCCAGGCTGTCCAGAGTTAGTCCTCCATGGGATCTGGGGCCAGGCTTGTCACACTGCTTTCCTCAAGGTTGTGCCAAAACTAAAAAAATGATATTCAACTCACAAAAAAAAATTGATTTCTGTTAGGTATTAGTCTCCAAGAGACATATAACCACCAATGGACAGACATTCAGATTACCTGATCAGCCACTTGGGAAATATTTATTTAAAGCACGATATGACAACCCATATGTCTATCAATGTGCAACCTAATGAAAAAAATATTATGTAGCCACATAATATGGTACTGTGCAGCTATCAAAAGAAATAAAATGATCTTCAGAATGTACTGTTATATGAGAAAACAAGGTCCAGTAGAGTGCATCTAGTATACTACATTTGTATAGAAAGGGGAAAAGATTTATGAATAGATATATGTATAAATATTCATATTACTTTTTATATATGCATGTGTGTGGGTTTGCTTGTGCTTTTAAAAAGAAGTAAGTAAGCTAAAACATACACTTAAAACTAATTTTTGTAATTCATTTGTTAAAAGGTACAGAGAACAGACAGGAATAAATACTCCAAGTGTACCTTGTTTCATTGTTTTGATTTTGGAATCATGTATAAGTTTTAGATAATTAAAAACCAAGGTTAAATAGAAAGGAAAAAAACTCAAAACAACTCCTAAAAATAAAAAACAAACTGATAGAAATAAGCCTAATTATACATCAAGTAGACTTTAAAACATCAAATTTCAACCATACATTCCAATGGAAAATATCCTAAGGAAAAAAAGAACCACAGAGAAATCTCAAAAATTCAGTGGTCATGTTGCTTATGCAACTATCATTAGGAATTACATTAAAGTCACTAGGAATAATGGAATTACATTAATTAGGGGAATTAATTCATCAGAAATTCTCATGACGCCACATAAAAGATACTAATGTAAAAAATGTACCACCACTCATTGTAGTAATTCTTTTTTTCTTTCTTCCTTTTTTTTTTTTGAGACAGATTTCACTCTTGTGCCAAGGCTGGACTACAATGGCACGATCTTGGCTCAGTGCAACCTCTGCCTCCTGGGTTCATGCGATTCTCTTGCCTCAGCCTCCTGAGTAGCAGGGATTACAGGCATGCACCACCACACCTAGCTAATTTTGTATTTTTAGTACAGATGGGGTTTCTCCATACTGGTCAGGCTGGTCTCGAACTCCCGACCTCATGTGATCCACCAGCCTCGGCCTCCCAAAGTGCTGGGATTACAGGCGTGAGCCACCACATGTAGTAATTCTTAAACATCAGTTGCTTTAAGATATGAAATGCCACTGTTCATACAAAAATAATTATGTCTTTTTTTTCCTTTTTTAAAAGTATTATACTTTAGATTCTGGGATACAATGTGCGGAAAGTGCAGGTTTGTTTCATAGGTATACATGTGCCATGGCAGTTAGCTGCACTCATCAACCCATCATCCACATTAGGTATTTCTTCTAATGTTATCCGTCCCTTTGCCCCCCACCACCTGACAGGCCCCAGTGTGTGATGTTCCCCTCCATGTGCCCATATGTTCTCATTGTTCAACTCCCACTTATGAGTGAGAATATATGGTGTTTGGTTTTCTGTTCCTCTATTAGTTTGCTGAGAATGATGGTTTCCAGCTTCATCTATGTCCCTGCAAAGGACATGAACTCATTCTTTTTTATGGCTGCATAGTATTCCATGGTGTATATGTGCCACATTTTCTTTATCCAGAGTAACATTGATGGGCATTTGGGTTAGTTTCAAGTCTTTGCTATTGTGAGCAGTGCTGCCATAAACATACGTGTGCATGTGTCTTTACAGTAGAATGATTTATAATCCTTTGGGTACATACCCAGGAATGGGATTGCTGGGTCAAATGGTATTTCTGGTTCTAGATTCTTGAGAAATCGCCCCACTCTCTTCCACAATGGTTGAACTAATTTACACTCCCACCAACAGTGTAAAAGCATTCCTATTTCTCCACAGCCTCTCCTGCATCTATTGTTTCCTGACTTTTTAAGGACTGCCATTCTAACTGGCATTAGATGGTATCTCATTGTGGTTTTGATTTGCATTTCTCTAATGACCAGTGATGATGAGCTTTTTTTCATATGTTTGTTGGCCATATAAATGTCTTCTTTTGAAAAGTGTCTGTTCATATCCTTCACCCACTTTTCGATGGGGTTGTTTTTTCTCTTGTAAATTTGTTTAACTTCCTTGTAGATTCTGGATATTAGCCCTTTGTCAGGTGGATAGATTGTAAAAATTTTCTCCCATTCTGTAGGTTGCCTATTCATTCTGATGATAGTTTCTTTTGCTGTGCAAAAGCCTCTTTAGTTTAATTACATCCTATTTGTAATTTTGTCTTTTGTTGCAATTGCTTTTGGTGTTTTAGTCATGAAGTCTTTGCCCATGCTTATGTCCTGAATGGTATTGCCTAGGTTTTCTTCTAGGGTTTTTATGGTTTTAGGTCTTACATTTAAATCTTTAATCCATCTTGAGTTAATTTTTGTGTAAGGTGTAAGGAAGAGTCCAGTTTCGGTTTTCTGCATTTGGCTAGCCAGTTTTCCCAACACCATTCATTAATTAGGGAATCCTTTCCCCATTGTTTGTTTTTGTCAGGTTTATCAAAGATCAGATGGTTGTAGATGTGTGGTGTTATTTCTGAGGTCTCTGTTCTGTTCCATTGGTCTATATTTCTGTTTTGGTACCAACACCATGCTATTTTGATTACTGTAGCCTTGTAGTATAGTTTGAAGTCAGGTAGCGTGATGCCTCCAGCTTTGTTCTTTTTGCTTAGGATTGCCTTGGCTATGTGGGCTCTTTTTTGGTTCCATATGAAATTTAAAGTAGTTTTTTCCAATTCTGTGAAGAAAGTAAATGGTAGCTTGATGGGAATGGCATTGAATCTATAAATTACTTTAGGCAGTATGACGATTTTCATGATATTGATTCTTCCTATCCCTGAGCATGGAATGTTTTTCTATTTGTTTGTGTTTTTTCTTATTACCTTGACCAGTGGTTTGTAGTGCTCCTTGAAGAGGTCCTTCACATCACTTGGAAGTTGCATTCCTAGGTATTTTATTCTCTTTGTAGCAATTGTGAATAGGAGTTTGCTCATGATTTGTCCCTCCGTTTGTCTGTTATTGGTGTGTAGGAATGCTTGTGATTTTTGCATATTGATTTTGTATCCTGAGACTTTGCTGAAGTCACTTATCAGCTTAAGGAGTTTTGGACTGAGGCAATGGAGTTTTTTAAATATACAATCATGTCATCTGCAAACAGAGATAATCTGACTTCGTCTCTTCCTATTTGAATACGCTTTATTTCTTTCTCTTGCTTAATTGTCCTGGCCAGAACTTCCAATACTATGTTGAATAGGAGTGGTGAGAGAGGTCATCCTTGTCTTGTGCCAGTTTTCAAAGGGAATACTTCCAGCTTCTGCCCATTCAGTATGATATAGGCTGTGGGTTTGCCATAAATAGCTCTTACTATTTTGAGATATGTTCCACCAATACCTAGTTTATTAAGTGTTTTTAGCATGAAGGGGTGTTGAATTTTACTGAAGGCCTTTTCTGCATCTATTGAGATAATAATGTTTTTGTCATTGGCTCTGCTTATGTGATAGATTACATTTATTCATTTGCGTATGTTGAACTAGCCTTGCATCCCAGGGATGAAGCCAACTTGATCATGGTGGATAAGCTTTTTGATGTGCTGCTGGATTCGGTTTGCCAGGATTTTATTGAGGATTTTCACATTGATGTTTGTCAGGAACATTAGCCTGAAATTTTCTTTTTTTGTGTGTCTCTGTCCAGTTTTGGTATTAGAATGATGCTGGCCTCATAAAATGAGTTAGGGAGAAGTCCCTCTTTTTCTATTGTTTTGAATAGTTTAAGAAGGAATGGTACCAGCTCCTCTTTGTATCTTTGATAGAATTCAGCTGTGAATCTGGTCCTGGGCTTTTTTGGGTTGGTAGGCTATTAGTTACTGCCTCAATTTCAGAACTTGTTATTGGTCTATTCAGGGATTCAACTTCTTCCTGTTTTATTCTTGGGAGGGTGTATGCGTCCAGGAATTTATCCATTTATTCTAGAATTTCCAGTTTATTTGCATAGAGGTGTTTATAGTATTCTCTGATGGTAGTTTGTATTTCTGTGGGATCGGTGGTGATCTCCCCTTTATCATTTTTTATTGTGTCTATTTGATTCTTTTCTCTTTTCTTCTTTATTACTCTGGCTATCCATTTTGTTAATCTTTTCAAAAAAAAAAAACAGCTCCTGGATTCATTGATTTTTTGAAGGGCTTTTCGTGTCTCTATTTCCTTCAGTTCTGCTCTTAGTTATTTCTTGTCTTCTGCTTTTGAATTTGTTTGCTCTTGCTTCTCTAGTTCTTTTGATTGTGATGTTATTTTGTTGATTTTAGATCTTTCCCGCTTTCTTCTGTGGGCACTTAGTGCTGTAAATTTCCCTCTAAACACTGCTTTAGCTGTGTCCCAGAGATTCTGGTACATTGTGCCTTTGTTTTCATTGGTTTCAAAGAACTTATTTATTTCTGCCTTAATTTTGTTATTTACCCAGTAGTCATTCAGGAGCAGGTTGTTCAGTTTCCATGTAGTAGTGTGGTTCTGAGTGAGTTTCTGAATCCTGAATTCTAATTTGATTCCACTGTGGTCTGAGAGACTGTTTGTTATGATTTCCATTTTTTGCATTTGCTCAGGAGTGTTTTACTTCCAATTATGTGGTCCATTTTAGAATAAGTGCTATGTGGTGCTGAGAATAATGTATATTCTGTTGATTTGGGGTGGAGAGTTCTGTAGATGTCTGTTAGGTCTGCTTGGTCTAGAGCTGAGTTCAAGTCCTGAATATCCTTGTTAATTTTCTGTCTCGTTGATCAGTGGAATATTGACAGTGGGATGTTAAAGTCTCCCACTATTACTGTGTGGGAGTCTAAGTCTCTTTGTAGGTCTCTAACAACTTGCTTTATGAATCTGGGTACTCCTGTATTGGGTGCATATGTATTTAGGCTAGTTAGCTCTTCTTGTTGCATTGATCCCTTTACCATTATGTAATGGCCTTTTTCCTTTTTTGATCTTTTGGTATAAAATCTGTTTTATCGGAGTCTAGGATTGCAATCCCTGCCTTTTTTTCTCTCTCTTTTTTTCTTTCCATTTGCTTGGTAAATATTCCTCCATCCTTTTATTTTGAGCCTATGTGTGTCTTTGCACGTGAGATGGGTCTCCTGAATACAGCACATCAATGGGTCTTGACTCTTTATCCAATTTGCCAGTCTGTGTCTTTTAATTGATGCATTTAGCCCATTTACATTTAAGATTAATATTGTTATGTGTGAATTCAATCCTGTCATTATGATGCTAGCTGATTATTTTCCAATTAGTTGATGCAGTTTCTTCATAGTATCAATGGCCTTTACATTTTGCTTTGCTTTTGCAGTGACTTGTACTGGTTTTTCCTTTCCAAATTTACTGCTTCCTTCAGGAGCTCTTGTAAGGCAGGCCTGGTGGTGACAAAATTCCTCGGTATTTGCTTATTTGCAAAGGATTTTATTTCTCCTTCACTTATGAAGCTTAGTTTGGCTGGATATGAAATTCTGGGTTGAAAATTCTTTTCTTTAAGAATGTTGAATATTTGTCCCCACTCTCTTCCGGCTTGCAGGGTTTCTTCTGAGAGATCCGCTGTTAGTTTGATGGGCTTCCCTTTATGGGTAACTCAATCTTTCTCTCTGGTTGCCCTTAACATTTTTTTCCTTCATTTCAACTTTGGTAAATCTGACGACTATGTGTCTTTGGGTTGTTCTTCTCAAGGAGTATCTTTGTAGTGTTTTCTGTATTTCCTGAATTGGAATGTTGGCCTGTCTTGCTCAGTTGGGGAAGTTCTCCTGCATAATATCCTGAAGAGTGTTTTCCCACTTGATTCTATTCTCCTCGTCACTTTCAGGTATACCAATCAAATGTAGGTTTGGTCTTTTCACATAGTCCCATGTTTCTTGGAGGCTTTGTTCCTTCCTTTTCATTCTTTTTTCTCTAATCTTGTCTTCATGCTTTATTTCATTAAGTTGATCTTCAGTCTCTGATATCCTTTCTTCCACTCAATCAATTCAGCTATTGATACTTGTGTATGCTTCATGAAGTTCTTGGGCTGTGCTTTTCAGCTCCATCAGGTCATTTATGTTCTTCTCTAAACTAGGTATTCTAGTTAGCAATTTCTCTAATGTTTTATCAAGGTTCTTAGCTTCCTTACATTGGGTTAGAACATGCTCATTTAGCTTGGAGGATTTTGTTATTACTCACCTTCTAAAGCCTACTTCTGTCAATTCATCAAACTCATTCTCCATCCAGTTTTGTTCCCATTCCTGGCAAGGAGTTGTGATCCTGTGGAGGAGGAGAGGTATTCTGATTTTTGGAATTTTCAGCCTTTCTGTGCTGGATTTTCCTCATCTTCATGGATTTATCTACCTTTGGTCTTTGCTGTTGGTGACCTTTGGATGAAGTTTTTGCATAGTCATCCATTTTGTTGATGTTGATGCTACTGCTTTTTGTTTGTTAGTTTTCCTTCTAACAGTCAGGCCCTTCTGCTGCAGGTCTGCTAGAGTTTGCTGGGGGTCCACTCCAGATCCTGTTTGCCTGGGTATAGCCAGCAGAGGCTCCACAACAGCAAAGATTGCTGTGTATTCCTTCCTCTGAAAGGGGCACCTGCCAGATGCCAGCTGGAACTCTCCTGTATGAGGTGTCTCTCGACCTCTGTTGGGAGATAACTCTCCGTCAGAAGGCATAAGGGTCAGGGACCCATTTCAGGAGGCAGTCTGTCCCTTAGCAGAGCTCAAGCACTGCGCTAAGAGATCCGTTGCTCTCTTTAGAGCCCGCAGGCAGGAATGTTTAAGTCTGCTGAAGCTGCGCCTACAGCCACCCCGCCCTGTGGGTGCTCTGTCCCAGGGAGATGGGAGTTTTATCTATAATCCCCTGACTGGGGTTGCTGCCTTTCTTTCAGAGATACTCTGCTCAGAGAGGAGGAATCTAGAGAGGCAGTCTGGCTACAGTGGCTTTGTGGCACTGCAGTGGACTCCACCCAGTCCGAACTTCCTGGCAGCTTTGTTTACACTGTGAGGGGAAAACCACCTACTTAAGCCTCAGTAATGGTGGACGTCCCTCCCCCCACCAAGCTAGAGTGTCCCAGGTCAACTTCAGACTGCTGTGCTGGCAGCAAGAATTTCAAGTCAGTGGATCGTAGCTTGCTGGGCTCATGGGGTGGGATCCACTGAGCAAGACCACTTGGCTCCATGGCTTCAGTCCCCTTTCCAGGGGAGTGAACGGTTCTGTTTCACTGGTGTTCCAGGTGCCACTGGGGTATGAAATAAAACTCCTCCAGCTAGCTCGGTGTCTGCCCAAACAGCTGCCCAGTTTTGTGCTTGAAACCCAGGGCCCTTATGGTGTAGATTCCAAGGGAATCTCCTGGTCTGTGGGTTGCAAAGACTGTGGGAAAAGTATAGTATCTGGGCCTGATAGCACTGTCACTCACAGCTGGGTCCCTCTTGGCTTCCCTTGGCTAAGGAGGGAGTTCCCCAACCCCTTGCACTTCCCGGGTGAGGCAATGCCCCATCCTGCTTCTGCTCACCCTCCCTGGGCTGCACTCACTGCCTAACCAATCCCAATGAGATGAACCGGGTGCTTCAGTTGGAAATGCAAAAATCACCCACCTTCTGCATTGGTCTCACTGGGAGCTGCAGACTGGAGCTGTTCCTATTCAGCCATCTTGCCTGGGAGTCAATAATTGTAAGTCTTAAATGGCAAAGATACCATCTCATTTATCTTTGAAATTCCCACACAATCAAGAATAGTATATAGTACATACTTAAATGTTTACTGTTGAATGAATGCCTGACCAGTGTTGCCCAGGGAATACATGTAAACCTGATGAAAAATATTTTTTGAGTTACAGTTTTGCAGAATAAAGTTTAACATTTTGGATAACTATGTTATTCCTAAAGCATTAAGAACATTCTTATGTGTCCCTATTGGCAAAAGCAGAGATTCTCTTACAACTGAGAAATCAACAAGCCAAATATCATTACAACGTGCTACACAGGTCTGTCCAAATCTTTATGCTATGTTAGAATAATGTCAACAATTCACTTGGAACTCTTAGGGTTACACAAAGATATACAAAGAGAACAATTTTTTTTTTGTTCTTTCATTCATTACATAAGTACCGCAGGCCTGCTATATGGAAGATCTTTCCTAGATTCCTCTTTTATGGTAGGCAACTGCATAGGATGGAACACAACCTCTGCAGATCTAATTGGACAAAGGCATTGCCACCCTTCTTGTTCAGCCAACCTGAGTCTCGTCAGATATTACAATTTAAACCATGCCCTCAGTTCTAAGGCTGAATCCTGTAAGATAATGCTAGACTATCTTAGGAGGAAGCAGGTGTTTAAAACTGGTCAGAATACAAGATCTTGGCCCCATGTCTATTGTTCTTTGTGAAGGTGAATTCCTGTCGTGTTTTTGGAGCATGCTAAATGGGCATCATGTGTGTCATTGTGGTTTTAATCACAATAAAAATACACTGGGCAATTATAGCAATGTACAGGGATTGTCATGTAATATGGTACATATTATTTTCCTGGTCACTATCATGCCTTTAAGAGTTTATTTCATATGGCTCCACTTTCATTCCCCTATAACCACCTCCCCACCAAAATCTGCAGAAGCACAGTGTGAAAAGTACCAGTCTCCATGCCATTCATGGTCTCTAACTTTGAGAAACTTGTTGAAAGGCAGTCCAGAAGTAACAGTATAAGCATTAAGTGCTGACCAGATGCTGAGGACTCTGCACAGCACAAGGAAGGTAGAAAAGCATAAAATGTTTCCTGTCCTCAAGACTCTCATCATGCTCTGGGAGAAATGAGGCTTACAAAGGAAACAACATGAGGATAACCTGATACTGAGCTTTGTAACCTCAAGTTTGTTCAAAGTTGAGCCCTAAGTAATAAGCAAAACAGACTAAGTGCCAACCATGATAGAAGATGCCTTACCTGTGTCAGTCTCATTAATCCTCACACAACCCTCTAAGGGAAGTTTTATTACCCCCATTTTAGAGTGGGGGAAGCTATAGATCAGGACGTTAAATAATTTGCTCAAGTCACACAGCTAGAAAGAGCCACAGCTGGGATTTGAATACAGAACTATCTATGACCCCAAAATATTTCCACTAGGCTGCAGCCACCGTGCTTACAGTTCCGTAGAGCATTGCAGTTTATAAATAGCTTTCTTAGAAGGAAGACAGCCACAAGGGACTTGAAGAGAGGAGCATCAAAGAAAGCTCCAGGGTGAGCAAACTCAATGCTTTCAAGTTGAGGGGAAACAATTTTCTCACACAAAACTGGTTTGTTTTCTGTGAGCAGGACAAGTAACATGAGCATGTAGATCTTTTACTCTTCTTCCAACCTGCTCTCCTATTAATTGGCTGTTACCACCTTGACCCTAGAAGTAAAAGACCCTGTTGATCAGCCAGAACTTCAAATGTGTTACTACTGACTAGATCCATTCATCTGTCCCTCCTCAGCGACATCTATCTCCCCATTGAGTGAGGCATTAGTGTCACTATTTTACGTGATACTACACAGGGCATATTAGCACTTTTGAAAGTTAAGAAAAGAGGTTTTTTTCATTCACATGTCAGACTCACTGTACATTTTACAAAAATGTTTTCCAGCACATACAATCTATTGTAATTTAGAAAGATCGTGTCAGGTAAGTTTTAAAAAAGTTTACCTTCGGCAAGATGGTCATATATATATTTTAATGCATCATACTAAGCACCACTGCTTTACCATAAAGTGTTTTCAAATGAGCACTCAAAATTTTGGCTCCAGTGTTTTAAACATACTGCAACAACTTCATTTATCATGCATATACTCTGAGTACACCATTTGAAGTAGGTTACCACCACCGTGACCACCCTCATTATCTTACTACGTATATCACATATGTAAGTATATTTTTATTCATCTGTTAACTCGGAGCTGTCTGTCTCTCTCATTAGAGTGTAAGACACTTTATTCACCACTTGTATTACCAAGCAGTACCTAGCCCACTTAATAAATATTTGTTGAATGAATAAGTCACTTCCACACCAAGAAATAAAGTCAATATATCTCTTACTTCATTATTAACTTAACAAGTATTAACTTATTACTCACCATAACCAACAAGATTTACTATAAACCAACTAAATCTAGGTCAAAAATCTTTTGCTTTCTGATTTTTAAGTGACTACTTTAAATTGTAAAAACAAAAAAAAAAGTGTGGAAAAAATATGCCTTATGAGAGAATGTGTTATATTTTTTGCTAAGTACTATATTGCTTTTTATATTTATGCTTGTAAATATATCTTCCAGTGACACTTTTTATTATGCTTGTGGGGTCCCACTAAATGCTTCTTCATGATACCTAAAATGAATAAGATAGAAAGAGAGATTGGTAGATAGATAGATAGATAGATAGATAGATAGATAGATAGATAGATAGATAGACAGACAGACAGATAGGCAAGAACGGTAAAATAACCAACATGCAGTTATAATCTCTGTAAGCACTGAGATTTGATGAAATAGAAGGAAAACTGTTTCTAGCGGAGTGGAAATCAGGAGTTTCTTCATATTATCTTCCGCTGAACCTCCAAACGTGTAAGTGTCAAGGACAAAGCAGGCAATAAGTTTTTAAACATCAAAACAAATTGACTCAGAGACTGTATCAGAGGAAGCAATATGGATAACTTCATTGGTTACTGCTATACAAAATTGCATGAGGCTCAAAAATATTTGGGGGAAAAAACTCCTGCAATAAACCTACATTTTTGGAATTGATGACATAAAAAGGAAAACAATTTGCACAAGTAGAACACTTCTGTACACTCCCTGGAGATCAAAAACCTTAAAAGAACTGCCACAGGGTGTAGCTAGTATCAAGTGAATTATTTGTAAAGGCTAATCTGTGTGTACACTTGAACTGAGTCATGAACAAATCATTTAAAATAAACACTTGGGGAAAATGCAAGAATTGTTTATGCAGTCATTACAGATGCTGTTGTACATTATCTATAAAAAAATGTGGTATTATATATTTTTCAGCATAAAACTTCCCACATGGTTATAATAAAGATAACATCAACAACAAAATTAACAATAAAAAAATCTAATACCTATTGAGAGCTTATCATGTGCGAGACACTGGGCTAATCACTTCTTTATACAGAGAGTAGTACATTTAATTCCAATCAGAACCAATTAAATTGTGGTCCTACTATTTTGCTCACTTTACAGATAAGGAAACTGACTATTGGAGGAATAACTTAACCAAGCTCACATTGATGGTAAATGGAGGAATTTGTATTTGAACTCAAGCAGTCTGATGCTTGAGCCAAAGTTAGGCTCTTCACTAACAAGCTATTGTTATACCCTAAGAATTGTCATTCCTTTGAAACAGATGTCACTTTTCTTTCAATCCTAAACTTTTCTACCTAAGACAGCCAGAGAATCATTAAGCCAGAGCATGTCCTCATGTGTAGCACACCAGTTCCTTGTATTAGACTGTGCTGCTTTCTATGAAATAAAAGGCTACTTTTAAAACCAATTATCTAAATAGACTATGCTCTGAGATGCTTTTCTAGAAATGATGATCCATTCACATTCACATTCTTTTACCTAGTTCAACTTGGGAGTCATGACACACAGGTTGAAACAGGCCAAGAAGAATTAGGAGTAAAAGCTGTGGCCATAAAGAAAGCAGAGTTCACTACTTCATAGTCTCACATGCTCAACTAGCCGCAAACAACATTAAGATTTTAAAAGAGGTGTGAATTACAATAATCATGCTTATTCCAAACCCCCAGAGTATTCATACCAAAGGAAGAAAAGTTTAATGTTCACATAAAATATTGTTTTAATTTACTTCAGCTATATAAAATGATACATTAAGCCCACTTAGATGTTTAAATCCCCAGCTGCACTGGTTCACTGGTGTTTCATAATTATTCACCTCACATACATTCTTACAGCTTTCTTACATGTTTATCTATAATTGGTCTAATCACCACCCATATTTGCCTTAAATTCAGACCACCTATGGAATGCCTTCTCAGATTTTCTTAGGGAAAGTCAAAAGATTTTTAATTAAGCTGTAGTCGAATAAAACAGCAAACCACGTTCTAGTATATTAATCAGCATGGTACATAGACACAGTTAGAGTCTTGGAGTAAAAAGATTTGCCCAAAAGGTAAATCCCAAAAGTCAATTAATGGGATTCAGCTGGGAAACAAAAAGGCTTAAAGGAAAAACAATAGTCCTAATAAAGTGGTCACAATCAAAGGATAATGATGACAGTCTCATTCAGCTGCAGCACTTACAATCACAAACTGATCTTCAATATCACCCTACATAAAACCTAAAACCAGGAGCAATATCATTAAAATGGCAAAATAGGAAGCCCTGGACTCCCCTTCAACCACAAAAATATTAACTTAAAAATGGCCAATGGGCCAATGCCCCTGAGAGAAATCTAGAAACCAGTTAAAAGAATCCTGCACCCCAGGCAAGTGCAAAACCAATCACATCAAAGCCTGCTAGAAAAATTAACACTTATAAATCTGGTATAGATTTTTAAAATCTATTTAATAAAGCATAAAAAGTAATGATAAGTCTATGTCCATGGATATGAAATATGACAACAGATAACTGTGTAATCAATAACATAAACTGGGAGGGGGCAGAGATGTAAAATAGAAGTTTTTCTACATGAGTGCAGTTAAGTTGATATCAGTTTAAAACACAGTGTCATAATTTTAAGATGTTTTATCTCATTGCAATGGTAACTACAAAGAAATTATCTACAGAATATATGTAAGGGATGCTTTGTCATCAGAACACTAAACCTCTTTCAGTTTGGTGTTTCCCAGTTCATGAACTGCTTCCTACTCAAACTCATTAAGGTTTATATATATATATATAAATTCATATATATACACATATACACACAGATACACACAAAGGAAAATGAGAGGAGAATCAAAACATGTCACTATAAAAAAAAATTAAGCACAAAGACAACAAGAGAAGAAATAAGGGAAAAACAATAAGAAAGCAATAAAATAGCAGTAGTGAGCCATTCCCTATCAGTAATTACCTTAAATGTAAATAGCTTAAATGCACCAATTAAAAGACACATATTGGCTGAATGGTTTAAAAAAATAAGGTCCAACCATATGTAAGGGACTCACGTTAGCTCTAGAGACAGTGCAGAACAAATTCCAAGATGGCCTTGACTGACTGCACCCTTCCCCACTTTCTCAATTATAGTTCTCAAAAATAACTGTAGGATGTGCTAGGAGTGCAGAATCTTGAGATAAGGAGAAAGTATATCAAACAGCTTGGACTCTGTACCTGTCCCTCCAAGAATAGGATGCCCTGCATCACTTTAGCCCAGCAATTGCTGTTTCCCCTGGATATACAATCCAGAGTAGGCTGCTTTCAAAGTTCTTCACCTGCACTGCAAAGCAGGTAACACACAGAAAGATTCCATTCACTCTGAGCTTTGGGAAACTATGAATCCTAGGCTTCTGTTTTCCCTTACTGCCTAACTGTGCCTATAAGGTTGCTTCACTTAACTTGTTTGAGTGTTCTGTCTCACTAGACTCATGCAGTTAATAGAAATTAGAAATTACAAATTGGCAATCAGTGAATCTGCCTTACAGACACACATAGACTACAGTGAAAGGGTTAAAAAAAGATATTCTATGTAAACAGGAACCTAAAGAGAGGAGAAGAGACCATAGTTGTATCAAACAAAGTAGACATTAATACAAAATTGTCACAAGAGACAATGAAGAATACTGTATAATGATAAAAGGGTCAATTCACCAGGAAGATATAACAGTAAAAAAAAAAACAGATATGCACTTAACATTACAGCACCTAAATAAATGAAGCAAAATTGAAAGACCTAGAGAGAGAAATAGACACCGATACGATAATAGTAGAAGACTTCAGTATCCTACTCTCAGTTATCAACAGAATCAGAGAGAAGATCAATAAGGAAACAGAGGACCTGAACAACACAACAGACCGACTGGGTCTACAGATATATATAGAGAGAGATATACTGCATTCAACAACAGTAGAACACACATTATTCTCAAGTGCACATGGAACATTCCCAAAATGGACCACATGTTAGGCCACAAAATAAATCTTAACAAATTTAAGAAGATTGAAATCATACAAAATATCTTCCCCAATCACAATAAAATAAAACTAAAAATCAATAACAGAAAGAAAATAGGAAATCCAGTAATATGTGGAAATTAAACAATGCACTCACAAACAACTAATGAGTCCAAGAAGAAATCACAAGACAATTTAGAAAATATCTGGAGACAAATGAAAAGAAAAACACAACATACAAAACTTATGGAATGCAGTGAAAGCAGTAGTAAAAGGGAAGTGCATAGCAGTAAACATCTACATTAAAAGATAAGAAAGATCTAAAATCAACAACCTAACTTTATACCTTGAGGAACTAGAAAAAGTAAAACAAACTAAATTCAAAGTTAGCAGAACAAAGGAAGCCATAAAAATTAGAGTAGAGATAAATCAAATAAAGAACAGAAACAATCAATGACTCCAACGGATGGTTCTCCCAAAAAAATCAACAAAATTGACAAATCCTTAGCTAGACTAACAAAGAAAAAAAGAGAGAAGACTCTGGCTAAAATTAGAAAAGAAAAAGGAGGCCGGGCGCGGTGGCTCAAACCTGTAATCCCAGCACTTTGGGAGGCCGAGACGGGTGGATCACGAGGTCAGGAGATCGAGACCATCCTGGCTAACACGGTGAAACCCCGTCTCTACTAAAAAAAATACAAAAAATGAGCCGGGCGAGGTGGCGCGCGCCTGTAGTCCCAGCTACTCGGGAGGCTGAGGCAGGAGAATAGTGTAAACCCGGGAGGCGGAGCTTGCAGTGAGCTGAGATCCGGTCACTGCACTCCAGCCCGGGCGACAGAGCGAGACTCCGTCTCAAAAAAAGAAAAGAAGAAGGAGACATTACAACTAATGTCACAGCAATAAAATGTATCATAATATACTACTATGAGCAATTACATGCCAATAAATTGGATAATCTAAAAAAAGATAAATTTCCAGAAACATACAACCTATCAAGACTGAAACAGACCTATAACTAGTGAAGAGATTGAAGCAGTGATAAAAAAAAATCTCCCAACAGAGAAAATCCCAGGACCATGTGGCTTCTCTGAAGAACTGTATCAAATATTTAATGAATAATGATTACCAATCCTTCTCAAACTCTGCCAAAAAATATTAAGAGAGAACAATTCCAAACTCATTCTTTGAGGCTAGCATTATCCTAATACCAAAACCAGAAAAAGACACAAGAACAAAAAAAACTGTATAGACCAATATATCTGATGAATACTGATACAAAAACCCTAAACAAAATAATAGCAAACCAACTTCAATCACACCTTAAAAGGATCTTACACCATGATCAAGAGGGATTTATAACTGAAATGCAATAGTTCAAAATACAAAAATTAACCAATGTAATACACCAAATTAAGAAAATGGACAAAAACCAAATGATCATCTCAATCAATGCAGAAAACACATTTGATAAAATTCAACATGCTTTCATGATAAATACACTCAACAAACTAGGAATAGAAGGAAACTACCTCAACATAATAAAAGCCATATATGAAATGCCCACAGCTAACATCATATTCAATGGGAAAAGACTAAAAGCTTTTACTCTAAGATCAGGAACAAGGCAAAGATGCCCACTCTTGCTACGACCATTCAATACATTGCTAGAAGTTCTTACCAGAGCAATTAGACAAGAAAAAGATATAAAAAGCCTAAAAATTGGAAAAGAAGAACCTCAATTGTCTCTGCTCTCAAATGACATGATCTTTTAAGTCACACACACACAAAAATGTTAGAACTAATAAATAAACTTAGAAAAGTTTGCAGGATGCAAAATCGATGATCAAAAATCAGTTGCAATTTCTATATATTAACAAGACCAATCTGGAAAGAAAATTAAGAAAATAATTCCATTAACAATAGCCTCAAGAAGGATTAAATACTTAGGAAAAAACTTAACCCAAGAGATAAAAGGCTTGTATGTTGAGAACTACAAAACATTGCTAAAAGAATTCAAAAAAGATACAAATAAATGGAAAGACATTCCGAGCTCACGGGTTGAAAGACTTAATATTGTTAAAATGTCCATAATACCCAAAGCAATCTACAGACACAATGCAAACTCTATAAAAATCCCAATGACACTTTTTGCATAAATAGAAAAATGATTATAAAATTCTACAGGATCTTAAGGGGCCCAAAAGAGCCAAAATGATCTTGAGAAAGAACAAAGTCAGAGGTATCACACTTAATTTCAAAACCTACGGCAAAGTAGTAGGTTTTGACAGTGTGGTATGGCCTAAAGTAAGATACATAAACCAATGGAGTAAAATAGAGAGCCCAGAAATAAACCACTGCATATATGACCAAATAATTTTCAACAAGAGTGCCAAGATCACACAATAGAGAAAAGACAGCCTCTTCAACAAGAAGTGTTGGAAAAATAGGATATTCAAATGCAAAAAGAATGACTTTGGGCCCTTGCCTTGTACCATACATAAAAATTAACTCAAAATCAATTAAAGACCTAAAAATTAGACTTAAAACTGTTAAAGTCCTAGAAAGAAATATAGGGGTAAAGCCTCAGGACTTTGAATTTAGCAATGATTTCTTAAATATGACACCAAAAGCACAGGCAACGAAATCAAAAATAAACAAATGGAATGACGAAAACTTTTTTCATGTCAAAGGAAACAATCAACAGAGTGAAATTGCAACCTATAAAATGGGAGAAAATAATTGCAAACAACATATCTGAAAAGGGGTTAATATCCAGAATATATAAGAAACTTCAACTCAACAACAACAACGGAATTGATTTTAAAATAGGCAAAGAACTTAAACAGACATTTCTCCAAAGAAGATATACGAATGGCCCATAAGCACTTGAAAAGATGCTAACATTACTAATCATTAGAAGAGTGCAAATAAAAACCACAATGAGATACCACCTCATACTCATCAAAAGAGCGTAAAATACCAAGCGTTGGTGAAAATGCAGAGAAGATGGAACCCTTGTGTATTATTGGTGGGAATGTAAAATGATGCAGCCATTACAGAAAATAGCATGGAAGTTCCTCAAAAAATTCAAAACAGAATTACTATACGATCCAACAATCCCATTTGTGGGAATATATCCAAAAGAATTCAGAACAGGATCTTGAAGAGATACTTGCACACCCATTCCTTGTGGCATCATTCTCAATAGCCAAGAGATAGATAATCTCTTGGCTATTGTCCAAATAGCCAAATGTCCATCAACAGATGAATGAATAAGGAAAATGTAAATATATACAATGGGATATTATGCAGCCAAAAAAAAAAGGAAAATCTTGTCACGTGCTACATATGAATGAACCTCCAGTACATTACGTTAAGTGAAATAGTCACCAAATGACAAATACTGTATGATTCCACTCATGTGAAGTATCTAAAGTGGTCAAATTCATAGAAACAGAAAGTAGAATGGTAATTTCCAGGGTCTGAGAAGGTGAAATGGGGAGTTGTTTAATGAACATAGAGTTTCAGCATAACAAGACGAAAAAGTGGTAGCAATTTGCTACACAACAATGTGAGTATACTTAACACTACTGAATGCTGCACTTAAAAATGGTTGAGATGGTAAATTTAGTGTTACGTGTTTTTTACCATAATTTTTAAAAATCTAAAATCAAACCCAAAGAATTACTTAAGCACATGCAATATAGTATGAAAAAATTGAAAGAGTTCATTGTGATTTTAAGTCAAATTTTACATTTCTGGAAATAATAAGACTTGAGGTGATCACTAACATATCTCTAACAATCTCAACTTGGAATAAGGAGTAGTAAAAGTAAACAATGAAATAATGAGCATGTTATGTTACTGGAGTCCCTTTTTGCCTTGGCTGCTGGGAGGCTTAGAAATAATTCTTAGTACTCACTTTCAATGAATGTATTAGCCTATGTTTGAGTGGCATATTTATTTCCCTCTGCCTGTACAAGTGTTCAAATTATTATCTAATTGCATATATCTTTCTTATAAACACGGTATCTTTTATGGAGGCAGTCAGGGTGTAAATCATAGAAAAATTGAGAAATATCAATGGTTGTGGAGCAAGAGAGCTGGAATCTGAACTTTAAGCAAATGCTTAATGAAACACAGACCAGACTACATCCAAGTGCTAAAATGCACGTTTTTGAAGGGGGTTTATGATGAAATTGATATAACTGACCCATAAAAGATAGGGTTAACATTCTACTAATACAATGACATCCTTTACTTTGAGAAATAGTGATATTTAATTAACATCATTTCTTTGAACTGTTTCACTGAAACTTCACATCAGTAGGCTCCTTTGTGCTTGTAATATTGTAAATTAGCTATTTTTTAATATGTGTACTCAATTACACACATATGTGTTTGTGGTCCCTGATGAGACTGATAATTCTGGCTATTCTGTATGAGTTCGTGATAGCCAAAACAACCACAACATATAACTAAACAGCCAGTAGGTTATCAGAAGTGAATAAAAACAATCAAGAGGGGGGTGGGGTGGTTAAAATACATTTTGACTCAATTTTTAGGTTGCCAATTTCTATATTTCCAATGAGTTTTATTTTTCATCATGTGTGGTGAGCTCAATGCTGACCCCCAAAGATACTCATTTCCTGGAAAAGCAGATCATTATGCATATTATAACTTCTTCTGTGTGTCCTGATCTGATCCTATTTTTTAATTAAAATACCACATCACCAATACTGAGGAACATTTTTAAATCCAGCTATCCAAAGCAACAGTTGTTTTCATTCACAAATCCTAATCCTTATATTCATGAATCTGTTTCTGTAATCTAAAAATTACCTTCTAATCCTTATCTTCATGGATCTGTTTCTATTTCATGGTATCCACACACAACAAGCTGCTCACTTGGTATTACAGAGATGTAGGGGTGACTATCGCTCACCTAAAGAACCTTTCTAAGAAAAGGGAAGCAGGTGCCTTTAGAAACTGGTAAGAGGCTTTGGGCACAGCTCAGTTTCTAGAAAGCAGATCAACAATCATTCTACAGGGTCCTTTGCAGCAAAGGCAGCTTTCTGTTGCTCCAACGGGCACTAAAGTAAGCAAAATGCTCTAGTCTCATTCTTGAAATATTAACATTAGAGAGATGGAAGCCCAGAGCACTATAAATCAGCAGCCTCTCCAGGAAGAGAATCCTTCATCACGTTATATACACCCATCAAATGTTCCAGACTGTTGGGAAAATTTAGATTCTAAAAATATATGTGGCAGAAATAACTGAGAATAAACATAAATATAAACATTATATATGCAATGATTAAAAACATGGGGGAAATGAGGCAACACGCCTCTAGAGTTCTTAGAGGAAAATTTCCCTCTGGTAGGGTATTTGGGGCATATATATATACTCCAAAAATTATTCTTTGTTTACTTGAAATTCAAATTATCTAGATGTCTTGTATTTTCATTTACCAAATCTGGCAACCCTACCCTATTGTACCAAAAATTAATTTAGCCTTAAGTATGCAAGCACACATGCCCACACACATACACATTTAATGGGATGAAAGGAGCTGCCCATCTTCAGAAAATAAATGCCATTATCACTCAACAATAATGATAACTTACTTCTGCATAAAAACATCACAAACTTCATTTTCTCCTGTTTTCTGTCACCAGACTTCTCACCCCATCTTTTAACCACTCCAGTCCTTTTATGTTGTTTCCCTTGAAGGGGAGAAACTGGTAAACTGCCTCTCTTTTCTCTTAGTTTAAAATACCCCTTTTCTAGATACCTAGGAATCATCTCTGAATATATTAAGCCTCCTTCAGCTGCTGGCCTAAGTGCCTTAGTCAGCATTCCTATTTCAACAAGGATTTATTAAGCAGTTATTATATTCACACATTAACTGTGTTATCAAGATGTGGATGTCCCCATTTTTTTAATTAGAAAAGGAAAAGTCTGAGTGGAAGAAATGCGCACTGTCGCTCAGCTGGAAAGAAGTCCTCAGTCCCCTAGCATCTTTTAGCACTACCTTTTGTGATATCGACTCTCCACAACTTCCCTGCCCCTGCCACCAGCCTTGCCTCTCCACCTCAGGAGAGTTGCCTGCAACCCTTTGCGTCTGCCCAGTTAACCAGTCTCAGCCTTCCCTGACCACCGCCTATACCTGTTACACATTCACAGTGCCCCATACTTTTTTATCCCAGTCTGTCCGTCAACACTGGGGTGAGTCTTTGATGAACGTCTGCCTTCCCCTCAAGACTATAATCTCCTTGTGAACAGGATTGCAGGACCTAACACAGGGTCTAACGTAGGGTAGGCAATCAATAAATATCATACAATGAAGAAACTGAAGTGTGAAAGACAGACTTCTTGAACAATAGCCTGGAGGGACTTTCCAGGCATGATGTGCAGTTTCCATTTCAAGGCCTCAAAGAGAACTTTCCTTTGCCATCAACAGAGTGAGCATGATCTGCTGAGTATGGATGGCTGGAGATCATAGTAACCCTGGTACAAGAAGGGCATTTTCACCTTTGTAATCTACTGTTGAATTTGCCGTAATTTCACAACATTTTTACTCATTGCCTATGCAGGGAAATAAAGTATATACCTCACTACCCCATCACTTAGCACTCAGAAGATCTTGAAGTGAAGTTCTAAGTTAACACACACACAAAGGAGAAATAAAGGAGGGTGGAAGTGAGGGAGCAAGGGTGGAAAGAAGGAAAGTTTAAAAAGAAAATCCTTTAAAAACTCACTGCCCTACCCTGCCTTGTCTGAATATTTTATTTTCACTAAGCTATCTTAGGAAACGAAAGCTAGAAAATGACTATTTCTAGATGTGTTAACGGCCTCATGATTTCCTTTCATGTTCTGCAGCAGCAGCTAAATTAGCAGTAAACACTTTTATGTTCATTGGGTAAGTTGGACCTTTTTTAAGAACCTAAAATTGAAAACAGAACTTAAATTTAAAATAATCAGTCTGACATGGCAAGTCTATTTTCATTCAAAACACCTCTTATACAATAAGATGCAGGAGGTGTTTATCCTGACCAAAAATGCTATAAATTCATCTTTTTTGGCATATGAGACTGAAATATGTTTAGATACTTGGGTTTTCAATGTTGGAATATTTTTCTTAAATCTATTCTTTCCAGTATTTAGGATTTATTAACAAAAAATGTGTAAGAGTACTCATCTAATTCTTAGATTTATTATTTAAACATGACCACCCTAGACTTTATAAACAATACTGACTACTAAATCTTTGTATTTCTTTCAAGAGCCACAAAGATTTTTTTAACCAAATACATCACGAACTTGACTTGGATGCACATTCTACAGATAAGTTAGCCAGAGCCTCTTCAGAATTAATGTTGGAAGTAAGCCTAAGTCATATCAGCAGGACACAGTCAATGCAATAAAGATATTCATTCAAAGAGTACCCCCAAATGACAAATTCATTCAGAAGGTTTTAATCAGTTAAATGTTCCCTGACATTGGCACATGCAAGTGATCCATCAAGGAACTGAATGACTAATCCACTAAACTTCCCTGTAACTCTTCTCAATCTTTCTTGAAAACAAAAAGAAGAGTAACTTAAATGAACCAAGTGTTTAAGATCTATTGAGTTTCCACAAAAGGCTAGCTACTGAGCAGAACATTTACGGAAATTGGCCCAGCTTCCAGACTTGCTTTAAAAAAAAAAAAAAAGGCTAAATATATTACATTGAATCCCTAAATAATGCTTAAAGTTTAATTCAATTTATAGGAATGTAGCAGTGAAATGACAGTTTAGTTTCAGTTTTTAATTACACTATAAGTTGGATAACTTATTCAAATAAGAATTTCTGGTCTTATGCATGCATTGAATAATATTAATCACTTTACTTTGAGACATAAATTAAGCCACAGACTTGGTCAAGTTCCTTCTAATGGATTCTCTAACTAGGATCTTCAGTTTTGTGGTGGAAAGAGGTCTTGAGGAATAACCTCAATCCATCAGCCTTTTCCAACCACAACACTTTGTAATAGTTCCACCTCCAGTTCAGAAGCTTTATGAAAATATTTGTAGAAGTCTGTATAGAGAATGTACAGTGAGAAGTTATTTGCACAGACCATATATCCTTCTGTATAGGCCATATATTCCTCAGCAAACCAGTTTAATGATGACAGAGTGAACATTAGCAAAAAATATTAAGCATAGGTTGAGCCAAAAAAAGTATCCGAGAAGAAATTATCTGAAATACTAGAGGTTAGATGAGGTGAAATATATAGTTCTTCTATCTTAAGTAGAAGGTCTAAAAGCTAGAAGCAAGAGTTCAAGTTTCAAGTTTCTGGCTATCACTTCCTAAACTACAACTAAAGTCAATGAACCAATAAAAGATTTCAGCACATAACTCCAAGATGTGACAGGTCCAAGGATGGTTTTCATGCCTGGGTTCCATAAGGAACATCTCTATTATTCATTAATTTGCTCATAAGTGCAGAACTATTTAGATCTGTCTTCCCTGCTCCCTATAGCGAATTCCTTCCTTGCCCAACACTGGTTCAACCAATAAAGACTAAGTTAGCACAAAATGGCAAGAAGTGCCTCTTGTTTTTAAGATATTAAAAAAATTTTGTAAAGTAGTCTTAGTAGTTTACATTAAGAATTATATGTCTATTATTTTAAAACTCATATTATTAGTTAAAAATTGTGATTGCCAAAGTTTTCTTATGACTTTCTTATGATTCTATGTAGTACATTTAGCATCTAGTATGAACAAAGAGTATGAAACAACCTTTAAATCTAGAAGGGTGGACAGTACATGCATCTACTCCTTGGGAACTGATGAGAGCAGGTAACTCCCAGAAGTTGATTGCTTAGAAATGGTACATAGTTCACATAGAAGGCTGGAAATCCTGACAAGTGATTGCAAATATGGGCTCCCCTTAAGCAGGATGATGACCAAATGTTTAGCAAAGTGCATGGTAGAGGAGCAACCAACCAAAACAGATGCTCACTTAGAAAGGATGCTGGCCTACAGCAGTACCTTATGGTACCTGCCTGCTGAATACAGGCCCCACAAGAATGGATAGACCCTCTGGATACCAGGATCAATCCTAAAGAGCAGAACACTCAAGATCCCACAGCCTGGAACCTGTACATTTTCTGGCCTTTGTAAAGCTTCACTGTTTAGCTTTTTCTGAGTTTATATGCATAAGAATCTTTACAATAACACCCTTCTTCCCCACAAGCTAAGTTACTGGAAATGAGGCTGTATTCCATGCAATCTAAGAACATAACTAAAATAGAACGTCAACAAAAGAGAAAAACATAAACCCAGTTTTCAATGATTCAAGCTGTATTTTTGTATATCCCCACTATGAATGTAACAGTTTTACAGGTGTTAAAAAATATTCTATTTGTAGTCAAGTAAACTGGAAAAAACACTTTGGAAAATTATTTGTCAGTATTTATTAAAATCAAAACTTTGTATACCCATCCTACCACCCAGAAATTTTATTTCAAGAAATATACACAACAAAAATGCATGCATATGTTCTCAAAAGACACATATAAGAATGTTCATGGCAGCATTATTCATAAAAGCCAAAAATTAGAAACAACCCACAAGCCCATCAACTGAAGAACAGATACACAAATTGTGGGGTACAACAGAACACTCTAGAGCAGCAGTCGCCAACATTTTTGGCACCAGGGCCTGGTTTTGTGGAAGACAATTTTTCCATGGACCAGGGGGTGGGGATGGTTTCGGGATGATTTAAGCACATTACATTTACTGTACACTTTATTTTTATTATGATTACATTGTAATATATAATGAAATAATTATACAACTCACCATAATGAAGAATCAGTGGAAGCCCTGAGCTGTTTTCCTTCAACTACACGGTCCCATCTGGGGGTGATGGGAGACAGTGACAGATCATCAGTCATTAGATTCTTGTAAGAAGCATGTAACGTAGATTCCTCACACACGCAGTTCACAATAGGGTTTTGTGCTCCTATGAGAATCTAATGCCACCACTGATCTGACAGGAGGTGGAGCTCAGGTGGTAATGTGAGTGATGGGGAGTGACTGTAAATACAGATGAAGCTTTGCTCACTTGCCCACTGTTCACCTCCTGCTGTGGGGTCTGGTTCCTAACAAGCCACAGACCCTACCGGGGTTTGGGGACCCCTGCTCTAGAGCCATGAGAATGAATGAACCACAACTACACAGAAAAAAAATGGATCAACCTGTCAAACATAATAGGAGTCAAAGAAGCCAGAAAGGGAAGAGAACATTCTGTATAATTCCATTAGTTAAGAGTTCCAAAATGGGAGAAATTAATCTAGGAGTTAGAAGTTAGGATAATTATCTTTGAGATGAGGTAGTGACTGGAAAAGGGTACCTTGGGGCCTTCTAGGAGGTTCTATTTTATTATCTAGGTTCTGGTTATACAAGTATGTTCACTTTGTGAAAATTCATAGAGTTGTACACTCTGTGTAGTTTTCTGTGTGCATGTTGTCCTTCAATAGAAAGCTTACATTAAAATAACTAAGTAAACAAAAAAAAAATCCCTCAATAAGTGACGTGACAGTAGCACTTCACTGTTCACAGTGCCCTTTTCCAACCACTGTCTCCATGGTAATTACAATGCCACATGGTAAATAGGTTGCACAGTGTCATCTCCAACTTACAGATGTAGTAGGAATGCATAAACCAGGTACTTTATGTAGGTTACCTCATTTTACCCTCTAAACAACCCAATGAGGAGGCTATTATTCCTCTATGAGTTACTTACACAGCTAGTAAACAGAAAAACACCACACCCCCTGCCTTCAAAGCCCATTTTTTTCCAATAAAACTTGCTGGGCCTATAAGAAACTTAAGGCTCTGAGAAGTTAACTAGCTTAACTAAGTTAACTTAGTTATGATGACTTGTAAACAGGATACATATGCACACATTCATAAATCAACTACTGCTCCATGAGAGTAGGAACTGTGTATATTTTTGATGAATAACCAAATTAGAACACTCAGAACTCAGAAATATGGACCTTTAAAGTTTGAATAGTTCCTTTCAATAAAAGTCTCCAAGACAAAAAAAAAAAAAAAAGGAAATAAAGTGATAGCAGGTTGTTCTTCAGCTCACCACTGTTACGACTTTGAATAAGTCACGTTGCCCCTGTGAACACCAGTTTGTTCATTCATGAAGTGAAACTTTAAACCATATGACTTCACTGATCTCTTCCAAGTATAATATAGTAGGCCCATATGACCACACAGAAGACCCCAAAAATGAATATTAAATGGCAAAACACTTTTGAAAAGTGACTAACACTAACAGCATTACTTTTGCAACTTTCAACTCACTAAATTTCCCTGGGAAATAAGAGATATTACCAGTGTTAAATTGAGTCTCATTCATTTTTTCTTCTACAACTAGAAACAACTATGATCAGTAGCTAGGTGGCAAGATCATTCATACCCCAAGCCTCAGCATCACACAGCATAGCCAGATAACAAACCTGCACATGGATCCATTGAATCTAAAATAAAAGTGGGAAGACAATAAAAATAAATATATTTCCAAACAAAGCAGACATTCGTTGCACTCACAGGTATCCATGGGGTGCAAAGTATTGCAATTAAAATGTTAGAAACTTGGTCAAAACTGAAACTTCCCTTCTTAACTACTCTGGCATCATCTTTCTTTTAGGTAACTTAAGATACACTATAGATGTACAAAAAAAATTCTATTTTCGGTATAAAATTGTCATCAACTCCAGGAGGTCAGAGCTTATTTGAGATTATACTTTGAGTAATTTAACAATGAAAGTGGCAATTTGTATATTTAGTGATTTGCAGGAATTTGGTCCAAACAAACATGTAATTGATAACTCATATAGGTTTTTCAGCTATGTGTGACTGTACTACCTATGGAATCTGTTTTATCTCGTTTTTTCCTGAAACTCACATATTCTGTGGATACGCATACACACACACATACATATTACATATATAATATGTAGGAGAGGGAAGAAAGGGAGGAATGTTGGTTCTATATTATTTCCATAGCCACATCTATATATGCAATTTAAAGTTCATGGTCCATCCCCTCCTTTCCAGAATCTGCACTAAGGCAGATGCTAAGTCATGGAGAGAGGAAAAGATGGGCTATTTCTTTGTTATGGTATCCATTAGGGCTGCAATGCCCTACACATCTAATCTATAGAATTCTGTAGAATTGAAATCATGAAATTACAACTCTGTACATTTCTCTCTGTCTAAATTAAAGAAGCATGTAGCTATACATTCATATCTACAGGTATGAATATCACAAAACAAACAAGCCTCACTTAAGATTATTTCTTACAAATTTTAGGATATGATAATGGATGTTAATTATTAGGCTACAGGGAGAGTCACTTAGTTATAATATAGCTAAAATGTAGTAAAAATGTTCTAATGTTACTATCACTGCTACTACCAAACTACATTTATAGGGTCCTTTTAATTGTCCAGGTGCTGTGCTAGCTAAATGCTGGTATGTAGATCACATTTAATCCTGGCAGTTTACATCTTCATTTTATACATGGAGAAAGTGAGATAGTGCCAGCTTTTTTGCCCCTCGAGTATGACGCACCACCTTTCTGTGTCCTGCTCTGTGCCTTGGGAAGCTGACCTTTAGGGACCCTGGTCTTGTGTTTCTCTTGGGCTTCCACCAATGGGAAGAATCAGCTGAATAGAGAAAGATCAGGATGCTGGTTCCTCTCTGATCTTTCCTTGACAGGTAATGGTCTTGAGTTCTCCTACCTATGGCCACAACTCCTGTTGGGAGGTTCCTTGCCAGAGGTGTAGCTCTCACTAGTTCTAAAAATGAATGTGTCTCTCTCCTCTGGCCACTCAAGGCTTAGGGTGGCAGTGATTTTCTTCTGTCACCAGTCTCTAGGTGATTCACAATCATGTGGGTGGGTTACGTTCCCACCCACATCTTCGTTAAGTGTGTTATCTGTTTGATGAAGATTGTAAGACAGTGAGGACACAGAAGTAAGGAAGTAGTTCACCTTGAATTGGGTGAATCCAAGGACCATAAAAAGGAGTGGGTGAATGAAAACATGTTAACTGTGGAGAGTTGAGTCAGAGGACAAATTCATTTTAAGTCATTGGAGCAACTGTCCTTGTATGGAGGTGCTATGCGGCCAACTTCTCTATCAGACTTAAACCAAGTGAAAACAAAAGCTTTTCTGATGCAGTGTCATCAGTCCTAATTTCCCATGTTGCCTCAAAAACAGGAGGCCCCCATGATGAGAGGAAGTAGTTCAGGTGGGCAATAAATACATTGGTACCTAACAGGATAGAGATGAAGGGACAAATAATGATTTTACAAAGGTAGCAGCATCTTGGACATCTATGAAACCATCACTGTGTATTGCCGGCCTCCCTACACACACATCTCACACATTTGGCACTCATGATCATAAATTTTCCAGGGAACCAAGCATCATTCTAAGAAGAGCAATGTTAGTTGAGAAGATTGCATTCGATGTCTGGCTCTTTCCAGTTATCATTTCTTATCGCAACCTTCCCACAGTATCATTCAACACACACACATACACACGTGCACATATGCACACAAGCAATCTCATATCATATGCACACACACACACACACACACACACCCCGCTCCATTCTTCTCAAAGAAACTCCCAGGAAAAACTGAATAAATAGGCACAGTTTCTTCTCCTCTGGCCTCAGTTTTCACTTTGTGTCTCGTTCCATATCACTCTCCACCACTCCCACCCACCAAGCCCTCATGCTTTCTCCTCCATTTGCCTTATCAAAGTCTGAGCTCTTGGCAATTCATTTACCATAAAGGCTATAACTGAAAAGAGTAATACCCAGAAGATATTTATATTTTAACATAAAACAATAATCCTTGATCTAAAATGTTACTAAACGAAACATTAAATGTAGAATTAAAGGAATCAGCCTCAGGGAACTTTTTGGGAGGCAACTTTTTGGGAGAAAGGCACCCTTTCTGTAGTTCCTGAAATGTCACTGCATGGGCCACAAGGTAAGGCCCTCTCTCTGCTGTTTCCTCTTTCTAAAGGCTCCACTCCAGGGGTTCATTAAATGGAAGATAAAGTTCATGATTGGCATGCTTCTTCAGACCTCTAATGCATCACTTGAGGTTCTAATCTAATTAAATTCCAGAAACTATTTAGCTCCTTCACACAGAATGGGAGATATCTGGATTCCCACACTGCTGGGCTTATCTACCTGAAACAGCCATCAGTGTGTGCAGGGCCATGAAAAGGCCTCTTTGGGTGTGACTTGTGGGGACCAGCTCGATGAACAAATAACCATTTCTACTACACATTGTCTCAGAACCAGAGGAAGGTGGTATGGCTGCAGGTTACGATAATAGGCGTCATCACCTGTAACTTCTAATTATCAGAAATTGACCTCAGCAGATCACAAGAAACCACTTGGCTGCCACTTGAACTCTGACCCAAAGCCAGAAGAGAGAAAATGGGAGTGGACTCTGTGAACTGTGCCGCTTACACTGTGCACAGACGGGAAGGAAGAAATGCCTTGATAAGCCAGCTATACCTGTTGGCTCCCTCCCTCCCCATGGTAGTGCTACACTCTCAGGATTCCATGAGCACAGGAAAATGACACTAAAAATGTTTGACAGTTGAGTCTGGTTCAGGTAATAGGACAAAGCACAGATTATCTCTCTCCTTCCCTCTCCCGCCACCTCACCCTCAACCCTTGCCCAAGCAAAACTCATTCAAAATGTGGTGTAGTGAGGACTAGGAAAGCCCTGGTACTCTAATGCCACCCTAATGTCATTAGTGTAGCCTTGACAGCAAGCAATGACCTCCCCTCCTCCATGCAATTTGGGTTGCTTTACTAGTAAATTTAGAAGAGTTAGAAAAACAGGATGTACTACAGCCTGCATTCTGATAACTAGCGATTTGTTCAGCTGATTATTTCTCTGTGAGGGGAGTGTTATTTTTCTTTCTTTTAACTGTATTATGTAAGCCCGAAAAAAGCACTCTCACCAAGGAGATTCTGCAGAAGTAAAGTTGCTATGCCCATAACTGATCTTCACTGGCATTTTTTTTAATTAATAGACTTTATTTTTAGAGCAGTTTCAGGTTTACAGAAAAATTACAAAGAAAATACAGCGCTCCTATAATATTCACCTCTCCCCACACTGCACAATTTCTCCTATTATTAACCTCTTGCATTCTGGTGGTATATTTGTCACAACTGATAAACCAATATTGATACATTATTATTAACTAAATTCCAAAATTTATAATAGTTTTCTTTGTGTTATGTAGTTCTATGAGTTTTGACAGTTATATAATGTCATTTATCTACCATATCCACAGTATCATACAGAATAGTTTCACTACCCTAAAAATGCCTTGTGCTGTACGTCAGATTTTTCCTTAGCCCTCTCATCTCTCTGTGCATCCTTCAAATGACCTAGTCCACTCCTGTGACTTCCACTACCATGCAGCACCAATGCCCTCCTAAATAGCACTTCTGGCCTGGATATCTCTTCAAACTCAGCAGAATTCATCATCTCCTTCCATCTTTCTTCTCCCTCCTTTCCCTTTTCCTCTTCCCCCTCACCTTGCACAAACCTGCTCTTCCTCCAATGTTCCCTGTCTCTTGATACAACATGATGTATGCAACATCCTCCCTCTCACTGCAGGCAGAAACCTTGCAATTACCCCCACTTCCCAAATACAAAAATGTTTGCAGAGGCACTTGTTTCTCCCCCAAATCACATTTCCTGTGCATATACTCATGTGACAATTTAACCTTTCAACTCTCATAAGATGACCATTTGTCACTAAGACAGAAAGTTCTTGCTTTCGTTTCATAGGAGTTATTGCATCTAGGATGGCAAGCAAAAGACAGAGCCAAACAGAGAAGCAGATATCAGCAGCCAGCTGGGCTCACACATGCCCCCTGCCCCCCCCCCCATTAAGTGATTTGCTCCTGCACGCTGGCCACCCAGGGCATGAATTTAAAATTCATACCTCAGCAAAAGTACCAGTGTACCACACCATGGACATGGCTGACGCTGAGATTGTTGACTGCTCAAATGCCAGGGATTCCCTGGTCTTGGCCTTCCCATGCTGTACTCTCCGCCCAGGGTTGCCTTTCTTCTCCTTGGTTATGGAACTATTGCCTCATAAACCCTCAGGACCCAGCTTGGGTCACCCCATTAGGCCCCTCTGTGGTGTTCTCATTATACCATGTGTCTCCTGTCTGGCATGTATATCATGTGGCAGTTTTTTTGTTTTTGTTTTGTTTTGTTTTGTTACTTGTTGCTTTCTTCTCCACTGGATGGCAAGCTCCTGGAGCAGGGGGACTTTGTGTTTCATTTCAGATTTTCCAGTACCTGGAACAATGCCTGTGACACATAATACAGCACCTCAACCAATACTTCGAAGGAATGGAAGAAGAGAAAAGGAGGGAAAGGAAAGAATGAACAGTCTGGTTCTCCAAATGTGTCCATTCCTAGGAGATTCATAGGAAACAACAGAAAAAGCTTTTTACCTAAAATGGTAGCACATGACACTACATTAATAACACAGAGAAGGCTGACATTATAAAACAAAACAGAGCAAAATGATAACACATCTGCACCAGAAAGGACAAAAGTTAGTACCCATAATTTACTAAAGTCCTGGATATGTGTCATATGTTAAGACTGCAGAATTCCACTAAACTTATTTAAGACCTGAAACTCATGGGGCAAGCACTGGAGAAAGGCTTTGAGAAATGACAGCTTAATCCCTTGCTTCTGCATGGAGATGACAGGTTCCTCCTTTCTCCACTGGTTCTCTGATTAGATAAGAAAAGTGATTCCTAGGACATATGTGCTTTGGGGATCACATACATAAGAAAAAAAATGACTAGAGGTTTATTCTAAACTAGATTCAGAAATTAGGCCTTCACAATTAAAATTTATTTAAAAGTATAAACAGATGTGAAATTATTTATGCCAAAGAAACTACTCTATTGAACTCACCTGAAATTAAACAAGAATGTTTCTAGCGTGAACTTTAATTTAGGCACACCTTACCAAATGTCGAAATATTTTCATTTACCTAATTTAGTTTTTAGCTATTTAAAGCTAAGAGATACTTGGATAAATTTCATGGAATTCATGAGTTATCCTATTTGGCCTGTGTTTCTACATTGGAAAAATGTCAAAGAAAGCGTATCTTATATCCCCAAATATGAAGTAATCCCAAATATAAAGCAATCTTTCCCATTTCTCACTCAGATGACGTTCTTAAAAATGTGTTTGTATTTACCAAAATATACAAACTTTTAGGGATATGGACTGCATATGATGTTTGTTACAGGATGTTAAAAAGAACCAATTCAGCCCCAGTTTCTGCTAAAGTTCCTAGCCCATAGCCAGCATATTCCACAATGAGGTGTGAAAATACTGTGTAAAGCTTGCAGTTTCCTGGCTTTTACCCTTCTCCTCACCTATACTGAGGGCATAAAAGTCTAGGTAGTTGGAGATTACAGAAGACTATTTGGAGAAAGTTACTGGTGTGCTATGAGTCTCATCTTTCCTGCAAGAAGAAGATACTGGGGAAGAATTTGTCCCTCACCTCAAGCCTAGAGTAAGGAGCTTCAGTGGAATTTTTAGAGCTCACATGTTTCCTGGTTGTGGTGGAAAGCAACTAACTCACACTCTTGAGAACCCAAGTGATTCACTGAAGCAGCCTAGGGCAGCAGAGGAAAGCCTGTGGTTTGAGAAGTAACTGCACTCCCAACAATGGGCAGAAGATCCTGTGGACCAAAGAGGAATTCCATTCCTGTGCTGTATATATCTTGTCTACCACTGTAGACCCAGCATCCACCTGTTACCATCCTGCTCTATGCCCAAGAGGCTGACCTTGATGGAAAGTATCACAGACTTCCAGCTACGTTTTTCCAATGGGAGGCACCTGCAGAAGACAAGAGCGAGGAAGGGGAGAGAGAATGGGGTGTTTATACCCCAGTTGTCTCCCCGCTGGGTTAGCACAGGTTCTAGAGAAGTCGACAGCTTCTGCTGGGCAGTCCTCTCCTGCAGATGTAGCTCTCTCTAGGCTCTCTGTCCTCATGCCTTGTCCTTGCCCCCTCAGACCCAGGGGCAATAATGACTCTACACTGTTACACAAGGCATTTCAACATCCCTTGTTGGTATCTCAACACTGCCCACACTTCTGAGAATAATCTCTCCACCAAGCTTTCCTCAGTTCCTCCACTGGAGTGTGCCATCTATGTGCTTCCCCGGCCCTGATGATGGGGCACACAGGGACCAGCACAGGGTCACCAGAGATCCTACCCAAGAATGCTGATGCTCGACAACAAAAACAATCAAATTAGAAAGCAGGCAAAAGACTTGAATAGACGTTTCTCCAAAGAAGATAAACAAATGGCCAAAAAGCACATGAATAAAATGCTCAACATCACCAGTCACTAGGGAAATGCCAATCAAAACCGCAATGAGATACAACTTCACACCCATTAGGATTGCTATTATAAAACAAACAAATAAAAAACAGAAAAGAACAAGTGTTGGCTAGGATATGCAGAAATTGGAACCCATGGGAATGTAAAATGATACCGCCACTATGGAAGACAGCGTGACTGTTTCTCAAAAAATTAAACATGGAATTGTCATATAATCCAGCAATTACACTTATGGGTATATACCCCAAAAAATTGAAAACAGGGACTCAAGCAGATATTTGCATACCTATGTTCATAGAAGCATTATTCACAAAAGCTATAAGATGGAAGTAACCCAAGTACCCTTCAACAGATGAACCAATAAGCAAAATGTGGATATTATCCAGCCTCTAAAAACAAGAAAATTTTGAACACATGCTACAACATGAGTGAAATCAACCAGTCACATAAAGACAAATATGATTCTTCTTATGTGAGGTTCCAGAGTAGTCAGATTCATAGAAACAGAAAGCAGAATGGTGGTTGCCAGGAGCTGGAGGGAGGAGCAAATGGAGGGTTAGTGTTTAATGAGTACAGTTTCAGTGTTCAGTATGGGGAAATGAAAAAGTTCTGAAGATGTATGGTGGTGATGGTTGCACCACACTATAGATATACTTAAAACCACACAACTGTAACTTTAAAATACTTGAAATGGCCAGGCATGGTGGCTCATGCCTGTAATTTCAACACTTTGGGAGGCTGAGGAGGGGCGTTGGTTGAGCCCAGGAGTTTGAGACCAGCCTGGGCAACATGGCAAAACCCTGTCTCTACAAAAAATACAAAAATGAGCTGGGCATGGTGGTGTGTGTCTGTGGTCCCAGACACCCAGGAGGCTGAAGTGGAAGAATCACCTGAGCCCAGGAGGTCAAGGCTGCAGTGAGCCATTATTACACCACTGCACTCCAGCCTGGGTAACAGAGTGAAACCCTGTCTCAAAAATAAATTAATTTAATTTAATAGCTAAAACAATGAATTTGTATTACAAATATTTTGCCACAGTTTTAAAAATGAATGCTGAGAAGCAAGCAAGGGGCCTCATCAAAAGGAAACTGGAGGTGTGTGCAGAGCTGAGCAAAGCATCAGGAGAGATGAACCAGGAGAAATGCTTTCATCCATGGAAGACAAGCACAAATGAGCGATCCCCGGTGAGGGAGAGATTTCCAGGCCCCACAGAAGACAGTGAGTGCTTTCAGCTCCAACCTCTCCTCACTCTGATTACATACCACACCATGCTTCAAGGGGAGTAAGCTAGGAGAGGATGAGAGGAAGTAAAAGCACTGAGTGGGAAAGAGAAGAGCTTCTCAGCATATCTCCCACTAATGAGGGCTCGTCTGCAGCAGTCCTGCACTGGGAGAAAAGGGAAGCTTTAACGTCAATAAGCTTTGAAGTTTGGAACAAATATACTAAGCAGACTGTACTTCCAGTGGAAGTAGAAGCGACTGGAAGAACCATGAGGCTGTGTCTAAATTTCAAACCAGAGCAATAATAAGTAGGAGCACAGAATAAATTTAAAAGAACAAAAGTGGGTGACAAAAATAAAGTTGTTTTATAATGACCATCTGTATTTGTCAGAGTTGTCCAAAGAAACAGAACCAAATATATGCACAGAGAGGGAAGGAGAGAATGAGAGAGAGAAGTGGAGAGAGAGATTATGAGTAATTGGCTCATGCCATTATAGAGTCTGAGAAATCCCATCATCTACCATCTGCAAGATGGAATCCCAGGAAAGCCAGTGGTATAATTCAGTCTAAGTGTGAAGGCCTGAGAACCAGGGGAGCCAAATTACAAATCCCAGTCCAGCGACAGGAGAAGATGAGATGAGAGGTCCCAACTCAAGTAGAAAGGCAGGAAGCAAAAAGGGTGAGTTTCTCTTTCCTTTGTCTTTTGTTCTATTCAGGCTCTCAATGGATTGGATGATGTCTAACTTCACCGGGAGGGAAATCTTCTGAGTCCACCAATTCAAATGCTAATCTCATCCAGAAACACCCTCACAGACACACCCAGAAACAATGTTTAATCTGGGCACCCCATGGCCCACTCAAATTGACTGTAAAATTAACCTTCACTGTCTCCAGGATTAATACTTGTTCAAACCTAATGGTTATACAATTAATTTAATTATCCATATTCTATAATACATCCTATAAAATTATATATTAATCTTGGGACGCTATAAATTCCATGAGTTTTATCCAGACTCTTCATTTCCACTTAAACTTTAAGTCATCAAATAGTTTTCCAAAAACTACATCTTTGCATCTGTCTAAATTGTTAGAGAAACATTTTCTGAATCTACCCTAATATGGTTTGGCTATGTCCCCACTCAAATCTCATCTTGAATTGTAGCTTCCATAATCCCTATGTGTCATGGGAGGGACCCTGTGGGAGGTAACTGAATCGTGGGGGTGGGTTTTCTCATGATAGTGAATAAGTCTCATGAGATCTGACTGTTTTATAAAGGGCAGTTCCCCTGAATGCTCTCTCTTGCCTGTTGCCATGTAAGATGTGCCTTTGCTCCTCCTTTACCTACTGCTATGATTATGAGGCCTCCCCAAACATGTGGAACCACTCTCAGGTATTTCTTCATAGCAGTATGAAAATGGACTAACATATACCCTCACTGGAAATCTTATCATACACCATGAATTCCAATCATATTACGTTAGCTTTCCTTTTGTCCTGAGGTGTATGTTTGTAATATTCACAATATAAATATCTGCTGCATTGCTTTAAAAGGCATGTTTAAAATTATATCAAGCACCTGCAATTACAAACTCATATCTCTAGGAATAACAACAGAAACTGCATTCCATTTCTTTGCCTTCATTTTTTTACCCATCATGTCAGCTACATCTCTATGAGCAAATAAAAATAGCTCTGATGAGGTCATTTAAGTCTAATGTGTCTTCAAGTGGTTTGCTGCTCAAAATAAGGTAATTGAGCAGCACCCTGTAACATGAGAGACTTTATAAGGACTCCAATATAAGGTGACTTCCATAGGCTTATACAGGAACTGAAAATTAAATAACATTCCAGACTCAATACTATCTTTAGCAAAATGGGATTCTCCAACTGTAATCTATTACCAGTAGGCACTCATCTGTACATTTTCCTTCACTTGATATATTAGTCTCTGTGCATCCTAAGTTATACCTGGGAGAATCTCCAAGTGGACTCCAGGTGCAAGTCTGAGGGGTTATTTCTCCTTAGGAAGGTTTTGATTCTCTCCTGAACAAGCTGTTTTCTAAATTGCAGCTATTCGCAAAGGCATTTTACAAACTCCACTGAGAGTAATCCATCCCAAAACACTTTCTTTTCTTTTGTTTTGTGTTTTTTCTGAGACAGAGTCTCACTCTGTTGCCCAGGCTGGAGTGCAATGATGCGATCTCAGCTCACTGCAACCTCTGCCTCCTGTGTTCAAGTGAATCTCATGCCTCAGCCTCCTGAATAGCCAAAACACTTTTAAATGTATATTATGATCTTAGCACCAAGCTCACTTGGTCAGTTTTGGAAACCATCTCTTTGAAATGCAAATTATCTGACCTGGAAGTCAAGGCCCTCCCTAAACAAACTCCTACCTTTCCTCTGGTATTTCAAATCCTACTCAGCCCCTCAGGTCTAGTTCAAATCCCCCGTCCTCATCCCTCAGAAAGTCAAGCTAGGAGAAGTGGTGTCTCTTTCCCTAAGTCACCAAAATATTGACTTACATGGGCTTGCCTTATGTAGAATATTCCATGTCTTCCTTTTTTATCTCCCCAACTTGGTCAAAAGCAACTCAAAGGCAGAGACCTTTCCCCATTGCTCAGTATGGTGCCCTACACCTAGCAAACTTCTATAAATAATTATTGAATGAATGAATAGTAACAAGAACAGCCATCATAATCTGAAAATGTTTTCATCAAATATTTTGTTGTATGCATTTTGTGGGTTCATTCAAAAAACAAGAATTTCTACTCTTCATTGTTTATTAGTTATTTTTTGCAATTCCCCTAGTTAGCTCTTTCACTCAATAGGATATAATTTATCCCCTTGGGTTTTAACTATATAATCCATCCTAGAAATTACACTTCACAAAAAATAAGTGATTCAATGAGATATCACCTTACTCCTGCAAGAATGACTATTATTAAAAAGTCCAAAGACAATAAATGTTGGTGTCAATGTGGTGAAAAGGGAACACTTATACACTGCTGGTGGGAACATAAATTAGTACAACCTCTATGGAAAACAGTACAGAGATTTCTTAAAGAACTAAAAATCGATCTCTACCATTTGATCCAGCAATCACACTACTGGGTATCTACCTAAAGGAAAAGAAGTTATTATATCAGAGAGACACCTGCACGCAAATGTTTATTGCAGCACAATTCACAATTGCAAAGATATGGAACCAAGCTAAGTTCCCATCAACCAATGAGTGGCTAAAGAAAATGTGGTATATATACACCATGGAATACTACTCAGCCATTAAAAAAGAAGAAAATAACATCTTTTGCAGCAACTTGGATGGAGCCAGAGGCCAGTATTCTAAGTGAAGTAACTCAGGAACAGAAAGCCAAATATTGTATGTTCTCACTTATAGGTGAGAGTTAAGCTACGGGTAGGCAAAGGCATGCAGAGTGATATAATGGACACAGAATGGGGATGAAGGTGGGTGAGGAATAAAAAATACTACATATTGGGTACAATGTACACTGCTCGGGTGATAGGCACACTAAAATCTCAGACTTCACCACTATACAATTCATCCATGTAACCAAAAACCACTGTACCTCAAAAGCTATTGACATAAAAATAAAATAAGTGATAAACACTATACTCACTCAGCGCATTTGTATATTTGACATCCCTTCTCATCACTGAGTAGGTCCCACCATCAATTCCTTTAAACTGCCTATTCTCACTCAGCTTCTGCATGCTCCTCCTTGTGGCTGACAGTGCTAGTCCACTCCTGTGTCTACTCATCCCAGTCTCTCAGTATATACCCGCAACACCCCATCACTGCTCTTTCCCTCAGTTTCTGTTTAACATGTGCTATTATCTAACATGAGGCACCTTCTGCTTCTAAAACTGAAACTCAGTCTCAGTGCTGAAATTCATTCAAAAATACACCCTCCAATCAACTTCTCCAACGTAAGAAAATGAAATTCATTCATTCAGTCTACAGTGGCCCATGTTTTCAAAACTGAAACATACAATACATAGTCTGATGTTTAGTCTGATAATGAAATATTTTAAATGTGGCTGATATGGCATAAATATAAAATATATAGCAGACCCTCACTAAAACCACATCCATTTATTTAAAAGTGTGCATCATTTTGGCATTTCTAATTACTATTCCCTTGCTGTTCTATTATTCTTCAGTAATGATAATCTGGCCATGAAGCCAGGATCCAAAAAAGGGCTCTGTCTCAGGAAAACAAGTTGTAATCTTGGTGCTGCCTAATTGACTTACTACTTCTAATGTCACAAAATGAGTATCCTAGTCTAGATCAGGGATCACAAACTCAAATGCTTCCAGGAGTCAGATAGGTACCCTAAATGATTGAAGTGAGGTTTGAATGGGAAGGCAACAGGGAATGATAGTGACTTGTAGAAACTAGAAAGCAAATGCCCCCTCCAAAGGAGACAATTGTTTAAATTCAGCCTACTGCCATGCAGGATTGTGGGCACAGTGTGGCCAGATCTGACTTTTCTAAAGAAGTTGGAAATCAGGACTTATTTGTGATGTTACTTGACAGCTAAATCCATGTAATTGTTTAATAAAGCCATGTACAGGCCGATATTATACAGGCTAAGTCAAACACATCTGCAGACCAGATGAGACTTATGGCCCAACAATTTGCCAACTCTGATCTAGATGATATGTGCTTCTTTCTGGTGAAAAGGTCTCTATGTTCCCTCCTCTGGATGCTTACTTTAAAAACTAATCAGACTTTATATTTTAGTTATTTTTCAGTAAACTTGGCTGAGAGTTAACATCAGACAAAATAACTTGGCAGAGAAAACATAGGATATGAAGTCAGAAGACAAATCAAGTCCCTCCTTCACCCTTTAGAGTTGTATGGCCTTAGGCAAGTGGCTTAACTTCCTAGAACCTGAAGTTGTTATCAATATGAAATAGGGATGATTCCAACCCTCTAACTTGTAAGGTGATTATGTTATTTGAATAAAATTGTGTAAATGGAAGCACTTTGTAAACTCTAAAGCACCAAATAGCTCTCAGGAATGATGATTGTATTGTCTAACTCCCCAAAGATCAATTAAGGAGAAAAGCAGACTTCGGGATGGGAGAATAGTACTTATTATGAAAAATGAAAGACTTCTCAGAACTTCCAGTAGAGGCCAGCAATTGATCTGATGTTAAATCTATCAAAATTATTAAATTGAGGCCAGACTCTGTGGCTCACGCCTATAATCTTAACATTTTGGGAGGCTGAGGCTGGAGGATTGCTTGAGGCCAGGAGTTCAAGATCAGTCTCGTGACATAGTAAGACTCCATCTCTACAAAATTTTAAAAATTAATCAGGCATGGTAGTGCATGCCCATAGTCCTAGCTACTCAAACGCTGAGGGGGAAGGACCACTTGAGCCCGAGAGTCTGGGACTGCTGTGAGCTATGATCACACTACTGCACTACAGCCTGGGCAACAGGGTGAAACCCTGTCTCTAAAATAATAATTTTTTAAAATGATTAAATTAAGTGGAATACGGCTTCAGACCTTCAGTCATTTGCAGCACACAAAGCTTTGTCTAGTTTTGCCTCCTCTGGTACCTGAAGCAGCTACTCTAATAACCAGGTAAAATGCAAACATGCCAGGGTCTCTACGTAGTAATATCTGGTTACAATCTTTTAATTTAAGATTTAGGATGATTCATAAAGACCTTTTAAGAATAACTAAATCGACTTTGTAATGAATGCTTGGAACAATTTCCATAGCTGTAGGCTGATAAAGGATGTCATATAAATCTAGTATCACTCCCTGGCTTCTCCCTACTCTGTACTTGAACCACAGGAGGTTTTGGTCTGGTCTGAATGCCCTTCTGTAAGTCCTAGGTTTTTATTCCCAACTATTCCAGAGGATCTCACCATTAATCACAGATAATCCTTGGACTTCTCTGGTGAGCCCAAAAATAACTAAGTAATGCTGTAGTCTATTCCTACAGCAATCCACTTAGAATGGATCCTCTCATTTGTGCAAACTGCAACACTTCATAATATCAGTTAAGCAATCCTCTGACAACAGCTAGACCAAGGGTAGCTAAACTTTTCCTGTAAAAGGCCAGACAGTAAATATTGTAGGCTTTACAGGTCACAAGGTCTGTGCCACAACTAATGTGTCATGATAGCATGAAAGCAACCACAGACAATACTTAAATGAATAAACAAGGCCGAGTTGCAATAAAACAACTTTTTTATGTATCATTGATATAAAATAATTGTACATATTTATGGGGTACAGTGTTGTGTTTCTCAAATCAGGGTAATTAGCAAGAAAACTTTACTTACAAACACAGGCAGAAGGCCCTATAGTTTGCCAACTCCTCTGGCTTAGACTATTCACTTCATCCTATATGAAGTGAGCTGTATTCAATATCAGATGATATTGAACTGGGTAAGAATTCAGCCTAATGCCATGCAGGAATGTAATTCAGTCTACTGCCATCCTTTTAAAAAAGATTCCAAGTATAATTAACAAAACATTGCAAGATGCTCTACATAATGAATTTCTCTTTCTTCTCTAAGCTACCCTGTGAGGTGGTTGTTTTATTCCCCATTTGACAAGTAAAGAAAATGAGACTTTGCACGCTTAATCAACTGGCTCAGAGTTACACAGCTAGTGGGCGACAGTTACACAGCTAATAGGATTTCACCCTAGGTTCCTCTGATCCTACCTTGCGCTTGACCAAAGCATTCAGCTGCCCATGGTACTACACCTGGGAATTTCTAAATGCCTCAAAAAATTGCTGTGCTAATCTGAGATCTGGATACTCATTAAATTTTCATTTAAAAATGTACATAACGATCGCGCCACTGCACTCCAGCCTGGGCAACAGAGCAAGACTCCGTCTCAAAAAAAAAAAAAAGTTCATAATGAAAGTGAGGATTTTGAAAATTTTTAGCTGAAATGAATCATGCTTAAATCCAAAAGGAAGAATAGGGCTAAATTCCATTCACTATCCTTTTATTTTCAATTAGGGCTATAACATTTTATTTACAAGCTCTTTTGTAGAAGCCAACAATGTATTAACAGGCCAATTTCTAATGCAGAAAGTAAGATAAATCATTCTTCTGGCAGTTTCACTGGGGCCTTCTCACTCTCTTGTTATAAACAACATCAGTAGAAACATTAAACTGTTTCTTGCACTTAAATTTGAAATACAAATCTCTTTTGCAAATCTAACAAAGTTGGTATTATGGACCACCCAGGAGAGAACTATTAAAAGGAAAGAACCCCATTATTGAAAAATCCAAATATTTAACAGAAGAAGCTGTGAACATGATAGTATTACTATTGAGGACCTAGTAGAGCATATTTAAATGGATTATGTTTAACGTATTTTCTTAGTACTGAAATGTTTTTAATGTGGCTTCAACTTCCTTGGAAATCACAGGCAGTCACTATTGAAGATTTTGTTCCACATATCAACATTACCATCTATGGTGCTAAGGAAAATTTGTCTCAAATGTTTTTAAGGTAACCGAAGTTCTCTAGTAATTGTAAATTACCATGAGAGATAAATGAAAATTTGTAAAGTAACTCAAAAGAACTTATTTGTCTTCTAATCAGTCATGCGCCTTTAGCTACTAAAACATTGAAAGTAAAACATGTTGAAACAAACCATTAAAACATGTTTAGAATTTCAAGAAATTGGAAAGTTTTCCACAGATCTGCCTAATCACTACACTGACTAATCAAAACAAATCTAAAAAATTCTTCAACAAAGCAAGAATTATACTTTGATAACAAACTAGATGAAGCTTAATATAAATACAACTGCTAGTTGTATTTCAGTTATGCTTCCCTTGAAGGCATATAGAAGATTCAACTAATAAAGTCAAATCAAGAACTTTGGGAGCACAGTAAAACTTTTTAACTAGAGGCTGCTGAGGTTTCATGCTATGTTATGGAAATACTACTCTTTATTCACCGTCTATAATCCTTTGTGTATTTTTGCAGGTCTATGTATTACATTAAAGAACAGATGCATAGACCTGGTGTGTAAACTGACAGAAGGCTCCAGACCCAAACTACAAAATAGCCACAAAGCTCCATCTTTAGAAAACAAACGTAATTCTAACTCGATCCCTACAGGCCTCATCACCAGGCTTTGATCCCTGTGAGATAGTACACTTTTATCTCCTTTCTATCTTCAGTGCTTAGCACAGGGTCTGGCAATAATAGTAGTAACAACAACAACAAACATAAATTCCATCCTTCCTATAGGCCAGATACTATGTCAATAAACCTTTTATAGAAAATGCTTATTTAGCCCTGGTGCAGGAGCTCATGCTTGTAATCCCAACACTTTGGGAGGCCAAGGCGAGAGGATTACTTGAGCCCAATAGTTTGAGACCAACCTGGGCAACCCAGGGAGACTCCATCTCTACAAAAAGTTTTTTAAAAATTAGCCAGGCGTGGTGGTACACGCCTGTGGTCCCAGCTACTAGGGAGGCTGAGGTGAGAAGATCACTTCAGCCCAGGAAGTCGAGGCTGCAGTGAGTTGTGATTGCGCTACCGCACTCCAGCCTGGTAGCCTCAGCAATAGAGCAAGACCCTGTCAAAAAAAAAGAGAGAGAGAAAGAAAGAGAGAGACAGAGAAAGACAGAAAGACAGAAAGGAAGGGAAGGGAAGGGAAAAAGCTTATTTAATCCCCAAGAGATGCTTCCTGAAGCAAATAATAACTCCTCATTTGAACACAGGGATCAAGGGGAAGGAAAATATGCATTTTACAAATAATGAACTAAAATGTATCCTATCGAAATTGTTCACTTGTAAGCCAATTTTTACTATTATCAATTTAAAATTAAGCAAACAACCATTTAGCTAAGAAAAATATATACATTTAAATGTCAGACAAATAAAACGATTAATCTGAAAAAAATTGATATTTAAAAGTTTTGAATCAATAAATTGTTGAGGCTCTTCTGTTCTTGAGAAGCCAGTTGACTTGTAGCTAAAGATGGATACAAGGTCCTCCAAGGCTTCAGCCCTTCCTTGTGGACACTCAACTCACATCTTTGTATCACAGCTACTCCCTCCGCAGATCAGATTACCCCACGTTTATATCACAAAAGGAAGCAAAAACAATGGTAAGGTCCACTTAAAATGTGAAGTGATATATTAAAGTTTATATGTATAAGTGTACCCATACCTGATTATTTTCCAGAATGGTCAGTAGCTTTCAAATTTTTGAGATTCATAAAATCCTGGCAACAGAATGTGGATTAAACTGCAGGAGGAATAATAAGAGCTGATCTAGTACCAGGTGAAACAGACAGAAGGCAAGAGATCAGAAAACAGAAAAAGAAGATTAATTTCTTAGAAAGCATGAGGAGGCTTAAAGATAGTTAAAAGTATGGCTTTCTCTACCGCTCTTCAGCAAGTTCCTAACTAGCCCTCCGAGATTATACACTTAACATTTGGAAAGTGCTTGGTTATCAATAAGAGTGGAAATAATGCAAAAATAGGAAGCCCAAAAGATAGCAGAGATACAAAAGGGCTCCTAACTGCACTACATTTTCATTTTGTTTCAATTTTAGACTTTCCCATATATATATATATATTCTATTGATTAAAGTTCATCTCTTTTAATAAAAATTCAGACAAAAATAAATTCATTCACTAATTCAGTAAATCAAATTGAATTATAACAGTTTTTACTTTTTCACGATTAAATACAAAATGCCCACATAAATTAAACTATTGCTTCTTAAGGCAATAAAATATATTTAAAAATTAAAACTATATTGCAGTTTTTAACTTAATAAAAATATATAGATAAGCTTAAAAATGCATAATTCTAAGTAAATATGCAAGTTTATCAAGAAATGCTACCTAGAATCCCATCCCTTCTAGGTTGTGACTTTAGATAAGACAGTTGGCCTCTCCTGGGTTATAAACTGAGGGCACTGGATGAGAAGATCCTTCTAAGCTTCTTTCCTGCAGTATGGCCCTAACTTTTATCATGCCTAGTTTGAGAAGTCTTTCTACACAGATTTATTTTACAGATTGCTATTGATAAATTCATTCTGGAAAATGAAGGCTCCTTTTTAATAACAGACAGACATTTCGGGCCCTTGATGAACTTCCTCCCTCCCTTTAGCCATCACAGTCTCATCAAAAATCCTATCTAAGAACAAGATGGAAAATTAAAAGTCCAACTACTGTATTAATCTTTTCATAGTTGCCCTAAATGATTGGCAAAGTAAAGTTTGTGTGTCAATACGATTTACATGCAAATAACCTATATAGATGAGGAAAAATGAATTAAAAAGTAATTGTTTATATTTGCTTGTTCCTAAGAAAGTTTTCCATTAAGAATTTAGTCTGAGTGTGCAGATAACATAGGTATATCTTTGTGATTTTGCTGTTTCCTAACTTAATCTACCTTAGAATCTAAATCATTTTTCTACATTTGTTTTCATATCATTTTCCTGTTGATCTTTATCATCATACATTAGTGAGTACAAATGAGGTAAAATTCCCCAATCCCCACTCACTACAAGCTACATGTGTGTCTTAATGTACATGGAAAGGTCTTTTGCCCTAACCTTAGATTCTACAATGAACTACTGCTAGTTTGATTGGTTGCAGGTGAACTAAGGTGTAGAATTAGTGAATGTGACTTGCAGTGATTAAGAAAAGTCTGTATTCTTTCACATTAAAAGAAGAAGGTTTTACTAGATTGGTACAAAAGTAATTGCAGTTCAGCCATTACTTTTAATGGCAAAAATGAACCTAATAAAACCTAAATGTACTTGAACTGTGCATGAAACATTCTTCCCCCAGATCTCCTTGAGGCTGGCTCCTTCACAGTTCAGCTCCATTGTAACTGCAAATGGCCTTTTCTGACCACTTGCCACCATATTACTCATTTAATTTCCCTACCTTATGAGATATCGTGAAGTTTAAATTTTAAAATTCATGTTAAATGCTCAGGACAGGTCCTGACACATAATAAGAACTCCATAGTATTAGCTATTATCATTTTTATGATCTGATATGATCTTGCTTATTTACTGTGTTACTGTTCCTCCACTATCATTTCCACTGCTATATTCCCAGTGGCTGGGAGACTTCCCAGTACATAGAAGGTGCTCAATACATTATTTATTAAATGGATTAATTTCAGTATTCTCTCACCCATGAGAAAGACATGGCTGACTGAACTCATATTCATTCTCTCACTTGAAATGAAATTTTTATGTGCAAAGCAGTGTAGTAGGCACTGAGGATACAAGGTGAGTTAATAAGTGAATGTCCTTATGGGGAAGCAGGGCATGTCAGCAGATATACAATATAATATGGAACAAACGAAAGGCATGGAGCACCTGGTACATTCAGAAATTTTCCTAACATCAACTGCTATTTGTTTGTTGGAATCTCCCAAAAACTTAATCTCAGCTTCCTCTCCTGAGCTCTTGATCCATAAATCCCATTGTACACTGGACATATCACTCCGATGTCCCACAGGCACCTCAAAGCTAAACTGGTCCCACTTCCCACCTGGCCTGCTCCTCCCTTTCACTTCCTGGGTCCATGGACAGCCACATACCTGTGTCACTCAAGGCAGGAATATGGGGATTGGTCTCTTCTCTTCCACTTTCTGCATTCCCACACACAGAGTCAGGCACTAACTCCTCGAGTTTGTTCTAATGCATGGAGTCTCTCTAATATGGTCCCCTCCCTGCCCTCAATGTTGTCATTTTCTTTTTTACATCTCTATACAGCCCCTTACAGTCCAGGGACTACGGTTTCTAGGTCACTGTATCCTCAGCAGTATTTAACTACCTGGATTTCAATATGTGAATGAGTGAATGAATGGCATAGGAACACAGAAAGGGGGCTGCTCTCTGGGGAAGTAGGGAAAGGTATCACAGATGAGGTGATACTTGAGTTGTTATTAAATAATGAGTGATTTATTATTCAGGGTAAGAAATTAGAGGGATCTTTCAAGCCCCAGAAGAGCATGGGTCTTTCTGGGAGTAGTGAAAATCTCAGTGTGGCTGGGGAGAGGAGACACAGCTGAGCAAGTGACAAGAGATGAACCTGGGGAAGGCAACCGGGATTCGAATCTAAAGGGACTCAGAGGTCCCACAAATGGACTTGAACTTAACTCTGGAAGCAACAGGAAATCAGAAAAAGTGCATAAGCAGAGAAGTGGCACCACCAGAAATGATTCTTCTGCAGACAGATAGCAGTAGGATGAAGCTGGTGGCAGAGAGGTGGTGAGGGTCAGAAATCAGGCCCCTACAGTGTGAAGGGAGAGAAAGGGATAGATTCCACAGGTCTTGTAATGGTAGGATCAGAAATATTTGGTGATGTAAAGAACTACATTAGCAACAACTGGGTACCTCAAAGTTAACTTAGTGATATTAGTAAAATCTTGTTTGCTATGTTTCTTTATTAAAACACTGCATCAAAACCAAAAACACAAAAACAGCCCCATATCAATTGGACAAAATAACCAGGGGAACAATTTTAGTTACAGTATTTGGGCTTTTTCCAAGCAAAATCATGTACAGTCCCAAAGGGCCTCAGAAGCCGGATGTCCTCTAAGTCCATAGCAGATACTATTAGCTTTCGTAGGATCATAGGTCAGAAAATGGAAAAAAAGTCTAAACAACTAAAACAATCAAACACCAAGCAACTGAAAAATTGTTCAAATGATATTAGCGGAAACTGTGAAAACTGGGGCTACAGAGCAACCTATAGTGGATGTACAGCAGGTCCTCGAATAGCATCACTCTGTTACTATGTTGATGAGAACAAAAACCGATTCCCAGATGGGGCCATTGTCTGTGTGGAGTTTGCAGGTTCTCCCCATGTCTGCATGGGTTTTCTCCCGTTATTCCAGTTTCCTCCTACATCCCAGAAACGTGCACCTTCAGTGAACTGGCGTGTCTGCATGGTCCCAGTCTGAGTGAGTGTGGGTGCATGTCTGAGGGTACCCTGGGAGGGAATGGCTCCTGGCCAGGGTTGGTTCCCACCTTGTGCCCTGAGCTACCCTAAGCTGCCAGGATAGGCTCTGATCACTCACAACTCTGATTTGGAATAAGTGTCTAAATAATTATCTTACTTGTTTTTACTAATCTTTCTTAAATGTATGTATAGCTTACATTTATTTTAATGTCTAAGGTTAGAAGTGTTTTATCTTCATTTAGAGGTTTGGTGATGTTTTTGTGGCCAGAAATATGCTGTAGGAACTTAATTTTTTTTTTTTTTTTTTTTTTTTTTTGAGACAGAGTCTTGCTCTGTCGCCTACGCTAGAGTGCAATGGCATGATCTCAGCTTGCTGCAGCCTCCCCTGCCCAGGTTCAAGCAATTCTCCTGCCTCAGCCTCCTGAGTAGCTGGGATTATAGGCACACACCACCATGCCCGGCTAATTTTTGTATTTTTAGTAGAGACGGGGTTTCGCCATGTTGGCCAAGCTCCTCTCGAACTCCTGACCTCAGGTGATCCACCCGCCTCAGCCTCCCAAAGTGCTGGGATTACAGGCATGAGCCACAGCACCCAGCCAGAACTTACTTTTTATATCAATCGGCCTATGGTAAAATTGGTTTCACTTAAAGTCGCAGTTTCCAAGAACATACGAACAAAGTGAGGATTTACTCTACAGTAAAAAATATCATACAGAGTTAAAAAGTAACCTAAGATAATCTACTACAAAATTCAGAAAAGACTGTAATTTCTTGCTGAGGATGAGAGAGGCCAGGAAAGTTTTTAAAAGAAGTGCCATTGGAGTTAGACCTTAAAGCATACAGTAATTTCACTTGCGGAGTTGAGGGGAAGTCCTCTTCAGAGAAAGGGAACAAAGACAGAGGTGGGAAAATCTGGGGAGCAGTAAAAGAATAGTCAGGGATTTCCATTTTGATTGGCTTATCGGGTACACAAATAGAAATCATGGAAATTAAAACTGAAAATGTAGTGCAGGGCCAGGTCTTAATGGATCCCAAATGCCACAATAAGCCATCAGAACTTCAGGAACCCACAGAGGCAGAGTGAACAAAAAAGTGCCACACTCAGTGTCGGCTGCAGGAACAGCAACCTGGCAGGAAAGGGACAGGGAAATGAATGGATGGGGACAAGGTAAACAGTTGTTGGCTGCAAGTAAGGGTAGGGGCAATAGAAACAGTTATTGAAGACACCTTTGAAAGAAAAAAAGAAACAGGTAGGTGGGACTTGATAAGATTGGAATTGGAAAAAGCTCAGAATAGTTCCAGTGAGAAACACAATTAGGAGCTAATTTGTAATGAGACTGCAATGAAGCCAGAAGAGATTCTAATTGTGGGTTGATATTTGTGGTAAAACCAATCAAACCAATTTTTCTGCTGAGTCTGGTCTCTGCATGGCCCCTGGAAATGAAGCAGCTGGTGGCTAGCTAGAGACTGAAGCTGTCCTAATAGGACAACAGGGGGTTAGGTGGGGGGTGGGGGGGAAATAGGAAGATCCAAGGTCTTTGGTGATGTTATTGGATCACTAAATTAACCAATCATGGGACTGTGGGTTACATGCTAAAACGTTATAGTAAAATTTCCTTATTGTTAATAAAAATCGGGATTCATGTCCTTTCTTTGTACTCAGTAACACAAGAGGAGGAGGAGAGAGATCAGATGGTGATCCCTAGAATCAGAGATTTGCAGAGCAAGTAAAATAGGACCAGAGCCTGAAGTCCATGGAGCTATCAAAAACTGAGCTCAAATGGCAGACCAAATGGTCCACATGAGTAGAGAGGCAGGTGAGGCCAGTGTGGCATGTTAAGGCAATGGATGAGGCAAGAAGCTGTTACAGTGAGAATAAAGCCAAGATTCAGCAGGAGAGAAGATTGCAAAGAGGCAGAACTATAACTGGATATCATCCAAGAAGATCATTTCAGATAAGGGGCAGTTTCAAATGTTGAGCAGGTCTGAAGTGTGGCTGTGCCTATAAGGAGCAAGAGTGACTTAGAAATAAAGTTCCTTGGCCGGGCGCAGTGGCTCACGCCTGTAATCCCAGCACTTTGGGAGGCCGAGGTGGGTGGATCACGAGATCAGGAGTTCGAGACCAGACTGGCCAACATGGTGGAACCCCGTCTCTACTAAAAAGACAAAAATTAGCCAGGCATGTTGGCACACACCTGTAATCCCAGCTACTCGGGAGGCTGAGGCAGGAGAATCACTGGAATCTGGGAGGCGGAGGTTGCAGTGAGCCGAGGTCATGCCCCTGCACTCCAGCCTGGGTGACAGAGCAAGACTCTGTGAAAGAAAAGAAAAAAAAGAAAAGAAAAGTTCCTTAAGGTCCACAGGTCAAAGATCTCTGAGGCCAGGGATTGGAACACCAGGTAAAGTGTTTAGCAGGTTCCAGGAGATGATAGAAGAAAGAGAGTCAGCAAAATTGGACTCTTCTAGGGTGAGAAGTGAGCAGAAGGTGTGAGTTGAACGTAAGATGGAAGAAGGTGGTACACAGGATAGAGTGGAGTTCACAACACAAGGTCTTGAGAGACAATGAACAAGCAATAGTCTGGATGTGCTGGTGGGAAGCAGGAAATTCTCTGGCTCCTGCTCCTCACTCTGAGAGCCAGAAAAAGTGAAAGAAGTGACCACAAGTGACGAATTTGGCTCAGGAACTTGTAAGTTAGAATAAGGCCAAGAGTGAGTTTTGGCAAGAATGTAGGGAAATGTTAAGGGAAAAGCTAAAGAATGAGAGGTCTGTGTAAGTAATAGAATCCTAGAGTATAGTAGGAAGGTATAGTTGGGGAGAAGAAAGGTATGAAGTTGAGGATGGGGCTGAAATATTTAGACAGAAAGCAGAAGCATAAGAGAGTAGGGGTGTGTATACTTCAGGGGACTTTTTTCTGTTTTATTCTGTTGTTGTTGTTGTTGTTGTTAGGTGAAAAGGGTTTTGCTCTGTTACCCAGGCTGCTAGGCTGGAGTTCAGTGGCACAAATATAGCTCACTGCAGCCTTGACCTCCCGGGCTCAAGCAATGCTCCTGCCTCAGCCTCCTGAGTAGCTGGAACTATAGGCACACGCCACCACACCCAGCTAATTTTTAAGTATTTTTAGAGATGGGGGTCTCACTCTCTTGCACAGACTGGTCTCAAACTCCTGGCCTCAAGCAATCCTCCCACCGAGGCCTCCCAAAGTACTGGGATTACAGGGGTGTCTGGCCCTTACGGGATGATTTTTAAAGACAGAAATGTAGATGATAGCCAATTGGGTTTTTGGCTGGAAAGACATAAGAGTTGATAGGAGAAAGCAGGACTGGAAGAATAAACTAAGGCAAATTTTGGCAGTTTAACAGCCTGGCAGAACAAAAATTGTATATGCTTTCAGAAGTAGGCAGACCCTAGGCCTCATTCTGTAATTTACTAGCCATGTGACCTTAAGCTTCTGTTTCCTCATCATTAAAATGGAAATAAAAATACCTACCTTGCAGGGGTTTTAATATAATTTAGAGATAATCTATGCAAAATAACTGGCATTGTCACAAGCATTTCGTGGACACTCAGTAACGTGAAGCATCACTCTCTTACTATAGCTAGCTTCGAAGCTCCCAGGCCTGTCAGAGCAAACAGCTTCTGATAGCGCAGCTGAGATTGGGAGAAGAAGGGGTCAGAATTTCCCCAACGGCATTCTTCCCAAAGTACACAATACCATTACAGAATAAAGCCATGAGCTTAGCAATGAACAAGAGTGAAAATTGTGAATTAAACTCTGCATTAATTCAGCAGCCCTGTGCTGCAAAGGCCCTGAAGTGCAACTTCACATATATGGCTGTAGAAACAAACTTTGTGCTCTGCATTTTGTTTATTCAGTGAATGAGCCTATCATCAGTACTCGCAAATTAGCTCTAATTATCAGATAAAAGTGATGTGGTTATTCTAATTGCCTGAAAATCAACTGCTACAAAGAGTCTAAGTAGTAAGCAATAATTACCATATCATTTCATAAAGGAGGGTTTCTTTTTTTTCCTGACTGAAAGTAGCACATGCTCAAGATGAATTAAAGGACTGGTTTCAACTTTTACTTATCTTTTCACAATTCACATCAGATCCATGCCAATGGTTCCCAAATTGAAATCTCCAGCCCAAGACTTTCCATAGCAATTCAAGCTGCCTGTCTGATATCTTTCCTTCTATATCTATTAGGCCACCCAAACTTAACATGGCAAAATCAGAACTCTTGGTAAGCCTCCAAACCAGTTCCTCCCCAGGTCTCTCCCTCCTCATAAATAGCCCTACCATACACCCAGTTTTTCCAAGTCCAACACATAGGAATCCTCCTTGATTTAAGCTTTTTCTTATTCTCTTATAGGCAGCCATCAGCAAGTCCTGTGGGCTCTACTCTGAAATATGTCCCAAAGCCATGACACTTCTCTCCTTCTCCACTGCCACTAACCTTGTTTGAGTCACCATCACATCTCAGCTGGATGACTAGATAACTAATTCCCTATTCTCTCTACTCCTCCACTATCCATTCTTCACCTAGAAGCTAAAGGAACCAAGAAAAGTACAAATCAGGTCCTATCATTCTCTTGCTTAAGCCCTCTAATGGTTAACTGCTCTTATAACAAAATCCAAATTTTTCCCCATGGCCTGCAAGGCCCACTTGACCTCACACCTGCCCACCTCCCTGACCTCAACTCCTGCCATGCTCCCCTTTGCTTATGTACTCTGGCCACACTGGACTCCTTTTTCCCTGAACATGTGAAGCTCCTCCCCACCATTCCCTTGCCAGTCCCTCTCCCAGAATATCCTGACATCAAACCTTTTCATGGTTTGCTCTTCTTTTCACTGAAAGTGAAATGTTACCTCTCCTATGAGTCTGTCTCAATTTTAATTGGCACCTAGTCATTCTCTACTGCATTATACTTTTTTATTATTTGTATACTTCTCCCCACCAAAATGGCATATGGCAGGCACTCAAAAAATGTAGAATTCATGAATAAACTATACATAAATTTTCTTCAATTGAATTATGGTAAACACATCAGAAAGGCTTAAAGTATCATCCTACTTGGGACAGTCAGGTCTCCTAGAATTCACCTTCAATTCAAAAGTCACTCAAAAATCTGCTGAATTGGTTTCCACCAGCTCCCAAGCCCATAAGGAAAGATGGTGGTAAGCAGTCCCCAAGCAAAGTGCACTTGTATCCTTCCACAGCTTCTTAGTTCATACCTCCATGCACTACTGTGGCTGACAGCCTCTCAGAACAGTAGGGACTTGCCTCATGAAGACCCAGATTGTGTTTCTTAAACAACCTGAGCAGATCTCCCACCTCCTTAGGCAGAGTCACCAGCAGCAGGGCAGCTCCAAGAAGACTTGAAGACAAGGTTAATTTATCCTTTCCAGGGGGAGAATATTGCTGAGTCTCCTGCTCTGCACAGCCATCTCGTTGATACAGAACCTGTGTCAGTAGATTCTTCCTGTTTGTCAATCACTACAACCCTTCTGACAACCATGCAAAGGCTTCAAAGTATATGGAGAACTGGAAGGGGCAATGGGGAAGGTCCTAGTTTTCGATCATGTCTATGAAGTAACCACAGTGCTTTTTATACCATATGAGAATTAGACCTTGATAAGGAAAACGTTTTGCTGATATATATCAAAGATTATGTGAATATATCAAAAATAATAATTTGTTTTACTTAAAAAAATTAAACCTAGGAGAGACCATAGCACTTTTTACATCTAAACCCTCCAGATTAGACAAAGGAGAGAAATGGACCCAGAAAATGTAAATGACTTGCTCAAGATCTCCAGCAATTCAGAATAGTTTTGGATTTATGACACCTTATATTTTGTACATTTTTAAAGATGGATAAAAGTGAACTGATGATGAAGGATAATTTCTTTACTTTACCCACACTCAGGAGTTTGAGTACAATTAACATTACAAGGAAGTTTTCTCTGATGCTGTCAGACACGTAATTGAACTCAACAAGGTCACATCTCTTGGGGGAAAAAAAATCTCCTTTTCTCATCTCACATCTTGTTACACTTTGTTTTTCCTTTCCTCTTGCTACATGTAATTTTTTGAGGTAGAATGCCTTCATACTGAATTTATCTTGGAAAGATTTTCCAAGAAATTAGAGTTCCAAGTTTTCCAGACATTGCAAAACAAACCCTGTACTTGCTTTTCTTTGACAAAACTTGGCAGCCTGCCTCAAAAACATATTACTCAGCATGTGCCCTCATGGCATAATTCCCAAATCTTCTATAATCTTACAAAAGCATTTTTCCTTTCTGAAGAAATGTTCACTTTCAGATAAGATGCCTCCATGACCTGAACCAACTACTTCCCTGTGTCATTTAGAAAATCAATTGGAGCCTAACTCAGGGAGGAGGATACTAGGCCTGTAAATATTATCTGATAACCAAAATGCATGTAGTGGCAGTATATTTCTGATTACTTTTATATTTCTAATAATATGACAGTTTTATTTTACAAATTAGCATTCAACAGAATGCAAATAATATAGACAATTTTTGTTTGGATTCTTAATCTTTGTCCTAATGTTACCCATAAATGCAAAAATGCTAGATCAGATTGTTTGCTGAGTATACAGGTGATACATGCTCATTTGGAGAAAAATTCAAAATGTGTAACAAAGAAAGTAAAAGTCACCTGAAATTCAGTCACCATCCAGAGAAAGAATGATTACAGTTTGGTAACCACTGTTGTAATATCTTTCTATGCACATACACATAATATGTGATTTTACACACATGGAATAGTATATAAGTTGATTTGTGGCCAAGTTCTTGCTAATTCTATGGTCTTTTGATGAGAGTATCTATCTTCCCCTTCCCCTGTGTCACCTCCCCTGCCACTCCTTAGCCAATGGAAAAGCCTAGTATGCATCCTTCCATAACTCCTTCCGGGTTCATACACTGTCATGGCAATAGCTATAATTTATTAAGTGCTTAACATGTTTTCCAGCCTATTTGGTACTTTGTGTTTCCCCCACCCTTTATTTTTTAAGGTATGTTGTTCCTTTCAGTGATTCCTTTTACCACCTATTTTACTTTCTGTCTCACTCATCTAAAAATCCAAAGCGCTGCTTCCTCACATGTGGAGTCCCCACAGCTGATGTTGCAGAAGGACTTTATGGCAGCTCCATTTCTCTTTTTCTGTTTCCTTTTGGTTTGTAGCACAAGGCCCCATGCAAAGGGGCCTAATTTAATAAATATCCTAAGTGGTAGATATTGGAAAAGAAATAAAGGTCACAACTATGACTGAACAAACAGAGGATTCTTTGTTATTTTTACAAAGATAAGAAAATGTAAGCCATTAGGAGTGACCTTGCTAAAAAATTTCATCAGGAGAAGTATTTAATGGGCATAACCCCACCCTTTTTATTATAGCATAAACAAAACATCAAAATATAATATTCAATTATCTGATGGTGGAAAAAGATTTCAGTTATTCTTTAGTGAACGGAATTAAAAGAAGGAATTATTAAACACAAAAATACAAACTTCATGTTGAGAACTGCATTATTTGTTAAATGTTAAGCTACATATCAATGGAGACACAGTTTGCTCACTAAACCTACATTAATGTTGCATATCTCATATCCCAGACACTGTTGGATGTTGTGGCGGGAAAAAGGTAAAACGGATACAACTCCTGTCTTCAATAAGCTTGTAGTTCAGTGCAGCACTATCTAACAGAAGGATAATGTAAACCGTGTGTAACTTTTTAAAAGTAAAAAGTATCAGGTAAAATTAATTGTAATACTATATTTTATTTAACCTAACATATCCAAAATATTATTTCAACACATAACTAATATTCAAAAATTATTGAGATAGTTCACATACTTTTTGTCATACTAAGTCTTCAAAATCCAGCATGGGTTTTACACTTATGGTATATCTCCATTTGGACTAGCCACATGCTATGGTTTGAATGTTCACTCCAAAACTCTCATTGAGACTTAATTGCTATTGTGACAGTATTAAGAGGTGATCAGGTCATGGGGGCAGCACGCTTATGAATGGATTAAGGCTATAGTCAAGGGAGTGGGTTTGTTATTGCAAGTCCAGGTTTTTATTAAGTGAGCCTGGCCCCCATGCTCTCTCTTTTTGCACACACTCACTTGCCCTCTTATCTCCCACCATAGGATAACATAGCAAGAAGGCCCTTATCAGATGGTGGTACCATGTTCTTGGACTTTCCAGCCTCCAGAAATGTGAGAAATAAATTTCTTTTCTCTATAAATTACTCAGTCTTGAGTATTCCGTTATAGCAACAGAAAATGAAATAAGATTCCATACTTCAGGTGCTCAATAGCCACATGTAGCTGGTGGCTATCATATTGGAAAGTACATGTCCAGTGCATTTGTCAGAGTAAGTCAGGTTATGCTGTATACAAACAACCCCAAAATCTCAATGGCTTAAAGCATCAAAAGTATATTTCTAGTTTAAGCCACATGCACTCTGCAGATCAGCAGGAGACTCTGGACATTGCAGTCATTCAGGGACTCAGACTTCATCTCTATATACCATCACAGTGAATAGGAAGGAAAGGTAGGAGTTGAGCAGTGGCTATTAAATGATTTCACCTGAAAATAATTTGCATCACTTCTGATCACATTTCATTGGTCAAAGTGAATCATTTAGCCAAAGATGGTGGAAAGTGCAATCTTATCACCTGCTCAGAAGACTGAGAGCTGGAAATATTTGCTGTACGGTATCAATGATTACCATATGTATTAAGCAAACATTATGAATCAAGCAATGTGAAAAGCAAGAAGGGAGAAAAAGAGTAGATAGCTAGATCTACAACACAGGATGGAGGTGATGAAAGCTCTCAGTAAGAGAGAGATAAAAGGCTTAGGGAGTTGAGGGGAGAGTCAAGATACTGCTGGCACCAATGGAGAAGCATCCATAAATGGCACTTGCCTGGAACTGTCTTACACATATGGAGGATCACTCCACCTAATTAACTCAGAGTCTAGCCTTGAGAAAGCAGATATCTCAACTCTATTATAGAGAACACATTGCCACTACATACACCCTATAAAAAATGTACAGTACAACATATGCTAGACTCACACATGCACTTTGAGGGTGATTTTGTGTAAATTGTCCTTTTAAATCAGTGGTCGCCAAACTTTTCAGTACCAGGGACCAGTTTCATGGAAGATAATTTTTCCATGGACCAGAGTGGGAGTGGTTTCAGGATGAAACTCTTCCACTTCAGATCATCAGGCATTAGATTCTCATAAGGCACACACAACCTAGATTCCTTGCATGTGCAGTTCACAAAAGAGTTACCGCTCCTATGAAAATCTAATGTTGCCACTGATCTGATAGGAGGTGGATCGCTCAGGCAATAGTGCTCACTCACCTGTAACTCATCTCCTGCCGTGTGGCCTGGTTCCTAACCAGACCGTGGCCCGGAGGTTGGGGATCCTGTTTTAAATGACTCACTCTGAACTTATAAAACAGCCATCTCTGAACCAGCCATCAGATCATCCAGAACATTCTAAGATCTCAGAAGAGGGGTAAGGGGAGTAATCTGCAGTGACTGATACCTGCACTATGTTCTGAAAACCTCCAGTAGAATAAGAAACTCAGTGAAAAACCAAAGATAGTCTCCAGAAGAACAATTTTAATTTCCTAATCAGCACCCTATGCTGGTATTGAGAGACTGCTTTGTTGAGAAACAGACCATTCTGGTTAGATAAAATAATTTTTTATAGAGGAATTGAAACTAAAACTGGAAAATTAAGTTAGCACCATGGTATACTGGAAGCCCTTCAATGCAAAGAAAATGATTTTTAACTATTTCTATCTTCCCAGTTGATTGTCTTAGAATAATATCTCTAAAGAGTTGGAAACCTAGAAAGTACCCCAAAAATGATGAATACTTTTGTTATTACCATTTTATAAGGAAACCTAGAAAGTACCCCAAAAATGACAAATATTTTTATTATTACTATTTTGTAAGCGGGCGGGGTGGGGGGTTCTCTGATAATTCTGTGTGGTACATTCACGTTGCTAGGAATGATGGATTGGTCTTTTAAGTCTGCCATAGTTCCTGGGTTTTACGTGACCACTTGGGCTTAGTTCTCCCAAGGCCAGACTTCCATCCATGTTAATCTCATTTACTAGTGAAGATTAAAGAAAATAAGAGAAAACAGCTTGATTTTTGGAGTCCTAAAAAGCATAAAGTAATTTCAGAACCCTGAAATTCTAAAGCATAATGTAACACACAAAAGCAATATCCACTTAGGTAAATTAGACTTGTATGTTATCTTGAGGTAATAGAATGTCACTAGAATAATAAGTGAAAGACAATTAAGCTCAATAATGGCTATGTTCTCAAGAAACTACTCAGCCAGCCACACATCACTGGGGGAAGCTACTAGAAGATATTGGTGAGTGGAAAAGAGTAGGCCTTACAAGAACAAGGGAGAAACCAAAAGTCACCCAAGATGACAATAACTTTTCGAGCTTTGGTGGATCAGGCTTTTGAGTTATATGAGGGAGTATATAATTTCTGTCCACGTTTCTGTCTTCTGAACAAAAATAATTCAAAGTACATATGCATTATAAAGTTCAGCATTTAAAGGCACTGACATTTTATTGATATTAAAAATAAACCAAGAGAGAAGATGTAATTTTTTCCTCTGGATTTCTTACCTTTTCATTTATGACCAGGAGGCAGACACAACTTTTCTGACCAACTTTTTAACTGTCAAGTAAATAATGAACCCACATACAAGTCCGGGGACAGTCACTAAAGAATCCCCAAAGTAAATAAAGAAATATAAAATGGGGAAAGCAGTGTTCCTGCTTTTGAACAGATTAATTATTTCAATTCTAATTACTCAGTTTAGAATGTATTCCAGTTGCCCATATGGATCTAGTGATACTCAAGTTACTTCTAAATTTAGGTCAAGGTTATCAATAAGTGAGCAGAAAGAGAGCAGCCTGGCCAGCATGGTGAAACTCCATCTCTACTAAACATACAAAAATTAGCTGGGCGTGGTGGCACATGCCTGTAATCCCAACTACCCTGGAGGCTGAGGCAGGAGAATTGCTTGAACCTGGGAGGCGGAGGTCGCAGTGAGCTGAGATTATGCCACTGCACTTCAGCCTGGAAGACAGAGCAAGACTCCATCTCAAAAAAAAGAAAAGAAAAGAAAAAAAAGCCTGCTAATGTAACGTGGTGATTCTCCTGTAGAAAAGCAGTTTTTCTTGTAAGGCTGCAGGGGCAAGTTCTCACTGGGGATCCACAGTGTCAGTATCCATTCAACTCTCTGACCCTCTAGTCTCTGAGCTAGAGCAGCAGCCTCTGCTTCTATGTTTGGTTCTGCCCCAGACTCTGACCTTATTCTAGCTACAGGGCCTAGGCAGATATAAAAAAATTAGTATGGATAGAGACAGAGCAAGACGGCCAAATAGTAGCCTCCATCAGTCATCCTCCCTGAAGGAACACCAAATTGAACAACTATTCATAGAAAGAAAAGCACCATCATAAGAACCAAAAATCAGGTAAGTGACCACAGTACCTGGTTTTAACTTTGTATTGGTGAAAGATGCACTGAAGAAGTAGGAAAGGCAGTATTGAATTGCCAGTGCCATCTCTTCCCCATCCCCTGCAGTAGCTGCATTGTTCAAAGAGAGAATCTATGTGCTTGGGGAAGAGAGAGCAGAGTGATTGTTAGACTTTACACTGAAACTCAGTCTTACCCTGTCACAGCAGAAATCAATACAGGCAAAACTCAATGGAGGGAGAATTCAGGCCAGCCCTAGACAAAAGGGAATCACCCATCCCAGAAGTCAGAACCTGAATTCTGGCAAGGCTTATCACCCTGGCTAAAGTATTCTGAGGTCCTAAATAAACCTGAAAGGCAGTCTAGGCCACAAGGACTGCAATTCTTGGGAAAGTCCTAGTGCTGTGCTGGGCTCAGAGCCAGTGAACTTGGGGGCATGTGATCTAGTGAGACCAGCTCATGTGCATCATCTCTTCCACAACCACAGGCAACATAGCTCACAGCTCCAAAAGAGACTCCTTCCTTCTGCTTGAGGAGAGGAGAGGGAAGAGTAAAGAAGACTTTGTCTTGCAACTTGGATACCAGCTCAGTCATAGTAGGACAGGGCACCAGGCAGAGTCCTGAGGCCATTATTCAAGGCCCGACCTCCCAGATGCCCAGATAACGTTTCTCGACACACCCTGAGCCAGAAGAAAACCCACTTCCTTGAAGGGAAGAACCCAGTCCTGGCAGGATTCATCACCCACTGACTAAAGAGCCCTGGGGCCCTGAATAGTCAAGAGTGGTAGCCAGGTAGTACATGCTATGGGCCTTGGGTGAAACTCTAACCACGGTGTAATAAAACTAGAAATCATTAACAAGAGGAACTTTGGAAACTATACAAACACATGGAAATTAAACATGATCCTGCTCTGAATGACCAATAGGTCAATAAAGAAATTAAAAAGGAAACTGAAAATTTTTTTGAAACAAATGATATTGGAAACACAACATACTAAAACCTATGGGATACAGCAAAAACAGTACTAAAAGGGAAATATATAGCTATAAGTGCCTACATCAAAAAAGAAGAAAAAATTCAAATAAACAACCTAACAATTCATCTTAAAGAATTAGAAAAGCAAGAGCGACCCAAACACAAAATTAGCAGGAAAAAAATAGTGGAGATGAAAGCAGAAATAAATGAAGAAAACAATACAAAAGATCAATGAAACTAAAAGCTGATTTTTTGAAAAGATTAAAAACAATCAAAAAACCTTTAACCAGGTTAAGAAAAAAGGACAGAAGACCTACATAAATAAAATCAGAGATGTGAAAGGAGACATGACAACTAATATCACAGAAATTCAAAAGACCATGAGCGGCTGCTATGAACAACTATATGCCAATAAATTGAAAAACCTAGAAGAGATGAATAAATTCCTAGACAAATACAACCTACCAAGATTGAATCATGAAGAAATCCAAACCCTGAAGAGATTAGTAACAAGTAAAAAGATCAAAGCTGTAGTAAAAAGTCTCCCAGCAAATAAAAGCCCAAGACCTGATGCCATCACTGCTGACTTTTACCAAATATTTAAAGAAAAACTACTACTACTACTCAAACTATGCCAAAAAATGGAGGATGAGGGAATACTTCCAAGTTCATTCCACAAGTCCAGTATTACCCTGATGCAAAAATCAGACAAAGATACACCAATAAAAGAAAACTACAGGCCAATATCCCTGATGAATGCTGATGCAAAACCATCAACAAAATGCTATCAAACCAGATTCAACAACATATTAAAAGATCATTCATCATGACCAAGTAGGATTTATCTCAGGAATGCAAGATGGTTCAACACACACAAATTAATCAATGTGATATATCATATCAACAGAATAAAAGACAAAAAAAGATTATTTCAATTGATGCTGAAAAAGCATTTGATAAAATCCAATATCCCTTCATGATAAAAACTCTCAAAAAACTGGATATAAAAAGAACATACCTCAACATAAAAAAGCAATATAAGAAAGACCCACAGCTAGTATCATATTGAATAGCAAAAAAACTGAAAGCCTTTCCTCTAAGATCTGGAACATGACAAGGATGCCCATTTTACCACCATTAATTGGAACTCCTAGCTAGAGCAATCAGACAAGAGAGAAATAAAGGGCACTGAAATTGGAAAGGAAGAAGTCAAATTTCCTTGTTTGCAGATGGCATGATCTTATATTTAGAAAAACCTGAAGACTCCATCAAAAAACTATTAGAACTGATAAATTTAGTAAAGTTACAGGAAACAAAATCAACATACAATGATCAGTAGCATGTCTATATGCCAACAATGAACAATATGAAAAATAAATCAATGAAGCAATCCCATTTATATTAGCTACAAATAAAATAAAATACCTAGGAATTAACCAAAACACTGAAAGATCTCTACAATGAAAACTATACAACATTTATGAAAGATAAGGAAGAGGACACAAAGAACTGAAAGATTCTTCCATGTTCATGGATTAGAAGAATTAATACTGTTAGAACGTTCATACTACTGAAAGAAATCTAAGATTCAATGCCATCTCTATCAAAACACCAATGATAATCTTCACAGAAAGAGAGAAAACAATCCTAAAATTTATATAAAACCACAAAAGACACACCATAGCCAGAGCCAACCTAAGCAAAAAGAAGAAAACTAGAGGAATCACATTATTTGACTTCAAGTTATACTACAAAGCTACAGTAACCAAAACAGCATGGTACTGGTTTTAAAAAACAGATACATAAGCTAATGGAACAGAATAGAGAACTCAGAAACAAATCCATACCTCTACAGAGAACTCATTTTTGACAAAGGTGCCAAAAACATACATTGGGGAAAAGATCTCCTCTTCAATAAATGATGCTGGGAAAACTGGATAGCCATCTACATGCAGAAGAATGAAACTAGATCCCTATCTCTCACAATATACAAAAATCAAATCAAAATAAATTAAAGACTTAAATCTAAGACCTCAAACTGTGAAACTACTACAAGAAAACATCGGAAAAACTCTCTAGGACATTGGACTGGGCAAAGATTTCTTGAGTAATACCCCACAAGCAAAGGCAACCAAAGCAAAAATGGGCAGATGGGATCACATCAAGTTAAAAAGCTTCTGCACAGCAAAGGAAACAACCTACAAAGTGAAGAGACATCACACAGAATGGGGAGAAAATATTCGCAAACTATTCATCTAACAAGGGATTAATAACTAGAACATGTAAGAGCTCAAACAACTGTACAGGAAAAAATCTAACAATCTGACTTTTAAATGGGCAAAAGATCTGAATAGACATTTCTCAAAAGAATACACGCAAAAGGCAAACAGGCATATAAAAAGATGCTCAACATCACTGATCATCAAAGAAATGAAAATCAAAACTACAATGAGATATCATCTCACCCCAGCTAAAATGGCTTTTAACCAAATTCAGTCAATAACAAATGCTGGCAGGGACGTGAAGAAAAGGGAACCTTCATACATACGGGGTGGGAATGTAAATTAGTACAAACACTATGAAGAACAATTTGGAGGTTCCTCAAAAAACTAAAAATAGAGCTAACATATGACCCAGCAATCCTACTGCTAGGTGTATACTCAGAAGAAAGGAAATCAGTATATCAAAGAGATATCTGTACTCCCATGTTTACTGCAACACTGTTCAGAATAGCCTACATTTGGAAACAACATAAGTGTCCATCAAGAGATAAATAAAGAAAATGTGGTGCATATATACAATCAAGTACTGTTCAGTCATAGAAAAGAATGATATCCTTCCACTTGCAACAACATAGGCAGAACTTGAGGACATTATGTTAAGACAGGCACAGAATGACAAATTTTGCATGTTCTCACTTATTTGTGGGAGCTAAATATGAAAACAAACTCATGGAGACGGTAGAAAGATAATTACTAGAGGCTGGGAAAGGTAGTTGGGGGAGTGGGGAGTGTGGATGATTAATGGGTACAAAATTATACTTAGAATGAATAAGGCTTAGTATTTGATGGCACAAAAGAGTGACTACAGTGAACAATAATGTATTATACATTTTATAATAACTAAAAGTATAATCAGACCATTGTAACACCAAGAAAGGACAAATAATTGAGGAGATGGATGTTCCACTTACTCTGATGTGATTATTAGGCATTGTGTGCCTGTATCAAAACATCTCAAGTACCCTATAAATATATATACCTACTGTGTACCCACAAAAATTAAAAATTAAAAGAAATTAAATTAGTGTACATTAGTTATCACACAGTGATGGATGGTCCAGAAGAACTCTGAGTTGAAGAGAAAAACTAATGATAAATTTTGAAGTCACTAAGGATAATCCACCTGTGGTTAATCAAGTGGTCACGCAGATAAGCTGTTTATATTTTACTCCACTTTAAATGTTCCAAACTGCAAGCGGTGACTCTGAGCATCAGCAGTCTGCTCATAGCTACGCTGGGTGATCTCTACATTGACATTCTGAATGACTTATTGATACACGTACCATCATTCCTTTTGTGTTTATAGATGTTTAAAGGGAGAAGGAGAGTAAGAATTAAGATAAAGGAGTTAAGAACAAACTCTGCAAGCTATTCTGAGGGCATACAGTCTTTCACAATTTATTTTTCTCTCATTAAAAACAACTTTACTGTATATTATGCCATATAAATTTCAAGGATAGTTTGATCACTTATATTACTCAAATACAAATTATTTTTGTTACTAATTATAATAGAACAACTACTTCAAACAGATACAGCCTTCCTCCCAGTCCATTCATTTATATTCTAAAACACAATATATTTCTTGTTACTTTCTGTTCTTTACCTCAGTTGAAGAGGCAGGAAATATCTCATCCTTTGTTCCAAGAGAAAGCACCATTATCACCTATTCTGTAAATCAAAACAACCCCTAAGGTCTAAAGTTTCATTTCCAAAACCACCTTTCACATAGAGTCTATTATTTGGTTGGAGAAAAAAGACGTTAACTGCCGTGGCCCTAGGACCTAAGCTTATTTTGTCTGAGCCAAATATCAATATTATAAGACTACGGTTCCTAGCAGAAAAGCATAGTAAGCAATCCTCCAACAACTATAGTCAATCCTTTACTAAGTTTACTCCAAAAGTTTACTCCATAGGAAGCACAAAATTAGTATTAAGTTTAATAGTTCTCTTTCTATGATTTCAAGGAAAAGGGATATATAAATAAACTGTCAAGTAGATTTAAAAATAAAAAAGCTATAAATCTATTCAAAATTTAAATAAGCAACTGGCTAGAGTTAATAATGACCCTATTATCTTCAAAATTAATAGAAAGAAAAAGTAATAGAAAATGTTCTAAGAATGAAAAATCTAGAGGCAAGCATACGCCTCCCAAGCAAAAAATCTAATGTTAGACATTAAAACCTATGCACACTGTGTCTCTCTCTCTCTCTCTCTCTCCTCCCACCAAATGATCTTCATATATTTATCCACAGGAATCCAAGTATCAAGGAAAAAATCTTGCACACAAAAATCAATATTCAAATATACACTATGGGAAAGGGAAAAGCATTTTTACTGAAATGGAATATGGCAGCTATTTAAAACTAACACATTTATGACTAGTATAAACCATTATTGATTAAGATTATTAAAGAGAAACCAAATGCCAAGTTCCAAAATAAAATCTGGAAACATTCCAGAACATTTCTAAAACTGTGTGTCCCGTGGAGTATAATTTATAATTGAATACTATTTGCCAAGAAACTGACAGAGATTCTAACATTCTCGAATTACTTTTATGAAGGATGACTTCTAGAGAAACCATAATAATGCTATACATCTTAAATACATTTTTTAAACACAGAAAAGTAAAGCTTGTTTGCAAACCACATGGCTGATTGAATTAATTCTCAATTCCCTATGACAATTTATATCTATTTTGTCCCCCCAAAAATGGCCATAGACATGTTAACATGAAAAGAAAAGATGTGGCTGTGCCAGTCATACTGCACAGATGGTAAAGCAAATCTTGGTCCTCTAAGCGTCTCCATTATTGTACACTTTTCCCTTCTACAGTTTTCATACTATACAGTGCTCCTTGGTTTCATCTTTTCCCTAGTGCCCCCTGCAAAATGTATTTGCAGTATGGCTCTAATATCACCACTTTGTTCCTTTGTCAGTCTAAGTCATGTGTTGCTACTCTCAATCTCTGCTATATGAACTGCTATTTGTCCGGGTTGAAGTAATTTGAGCATTCAGGAAAAAGTGGGGAAGTAATAAGGCTATGTAAAATGAAATCTTACTATTAGACTGATCATTCTATTTTCCTATAAAGTGAGCCTTGCTAAAGGGAAAGTAATTCTTACATTGAAATTGCTTCATGAACTAACTCAACTCCATGTAAAATTAGCAGCTTCTATTCTTACATCAATGTTCCTCCATCTTTTTATCTAGTGACCCCACTCAGTGACTCTGAAGAAGGCAGCTCACAATTTCTATCACCTCCTATGAAAAAGAAGTATGCAGGAATATAAAAGCATGTTTTTTATTAATTTAAAAGAAGGCAGTGATCTGAGGAACCCAGAGAAGGGAACTCTGGGAAAGGTGATAAACCACACACACTCACAATGAAGAGATAGCTCTGTTTTCCAGCCCAAGCTCAGGCATTCATTGTGTTACAGAAATCCTAGTTCTCCCTTTGTCATTTATAATTGAGAGGTGAAGCTGCCACAGATGTTTAGTAGCTATGGAGAAAGGGATCAAAGACTTAAACGCCTACAAGAGCTCTGAAGTGCACAGAATTAAGGGCAATGAACCAGGTGAATGAGACAGGAGGAGTAGTAGGCATTCAGGAGGTTGTAAGCCACTCCTACAGGTGGCATCTGTGGCTCAGCTGCACTGTTGCCATGCAGTGTTGCCAGATCATCAGTTGTTTGTGTTGGCTTTTTTTCCCCAAGACACTAGAAATACAGATTTTTATGTAGAACTTGTTAGCAACTTCTGGTAATTCAAACAATTTTTTTAAACACTGGTTGCTTTAAAAAAAAAACAACTCTAGATGAGCCAAACTAAAGTCATCACTTTTCAGGGTGTGTTCCATTGGTCACCACTTTGGTGCATCTATTATGTAGTTATGACCACCTGGCCCAATCCCTGGTGATCTTCCCAATGAGATTTGATCTATGGAACTCAGAGGGGTTGAGTGATATGATGAATAATTGTATGTGTCAACTTGGTGAATATTTTTTGGATGGGATTAACATTTAAATCTGTCAATTTGAGATAAAGCAGATCACCCTCCACAATGTGGGTAGGTCTTATCCAATCAGTAGAAGACCTGAATAGAACAAAAGACCAGCATCCCCAAGCAAGAGGGAATTCTGGAGAAGACTGATTTCAGACATCATCTGCACCATCAGCTCTCCTGGGTCTCTGCCTGCCAGTCAACACTGCAGATTTTGAACTCACCAACATCCATAATCATGAGCCAATTCTTTATAATAAATATCTTTCTCTCTATATCTATATATACACATATTCTATTAGTTCTGTTTCTCTGGAGAACTCTGACAAATATAAGTGATTTGGCCAAAGTCACATGGCTAGTTTGCGGCATACACAAAAAAATTTTCTAATTCCCTATCTAGAGTATATTTCAGTATACTGTACTGGAACAGTAATCCTGGTAGAGTGAGTAATGATATATCTTGGCAGCTCCCCAAGATGATCCTTATGCATGCCAAAATTTGAGAACCCTGTAGTAATTAAGAGGCAATACAGATTAGTGCTTAAGAGCACAGATTCCGAAACCAAAATGCCTAAATTTAAAGCTCAACTCTACCACTTACTAGCTATGTGAGTGGCCTTGGACAAGCTACATTGCTCCTGTGCTTGAGAGTAGAGTACACTTCACAGCTCACATTATCTCTGTGGTGTGAGGATTGAATGAGGTAAGGGTGTAAATATTCATACATAGTTGGCATGTAATAAATAGTAGCTATTATTACTAAACTCTCCAGCCATGGGTGTTCTGGCATATTCACTATCACGCTAACTTGACATTTATAGTGACCATCACAGTGGAATATCTTGAAATGTGCCACTTGAAAGATCTTGAAATACTTTCTAAAGCAAAGACCAATGTGGTTACATGTCATGTGTTTCATTTAATGCAATTTTAGAATAAGGGGTGTAGTTTAGTTTGGAGCAAACTTGTCCAACCTGCGGCCCATGGGCTGCATGTGGCCCAGGACAGCTTTGAACGTGGCCCAACACAAATTCGTGAACTTTCTTAAAATATGATGAGGTTTTCTTTGTGATTCTTTTTTGTAGCTCATAAGCTATGGTTAATATTAGTGTATTTTATGTGTGGCCCAAGACAATTCTTCTAATGTGGACCAGGGAAGTCAAAAGATTAGACATCCCTGCTTTATAACTTGATAACTTGGTACAAATGGAAACTAGAAATAATATGGATTCATAGAATACTTAAGTTTTCTTCCTCACCAAAAAAAGGCTAATTAACTCATATGTAAACTTTTTATCCCACCACATCCTTAATCAAAGAGTTGTTATCAGCTAATAAACTGAAACTATGCAAATATAGAAGCTACTAGACAAGGGAAGCCACATGAGAGAAAATTGAGAGAAGCCAGAAATATGATGGTCTTTTTGATCATTTAGAACCAGAAATAAACTTGGGATCACTTTGCATTTGATTTTGTAAAGATTAAAATTAGTCTATTAATACAGTGGATCTGCTTCAGGACAACTTAAAACGTGGAAAATATTTTGTAGATCTTGTATGATAAAATTAAATCACTGAGGGTAAAAAATTAAAAAAAATGGAAACTAACAACTATCACAGAATTTAACTTGGGATAGAAAGAATATTCTCAAGAAAATAAGGACATGGGCAAAATAAGGCATTTGGCATAAAAAGTAACATTCCTCCATTTAGAGCTTGAAGCAGGATGAAGGGCTTTCTGGGAGGGATTATCCTGATTGAGCACAGGCCAATAGGCTACAAGTGGAGACGCTGTTCCCTGTAGATGAGATGGTCTGAGAATAAGTGAGGGAATCAGCAACCTGGGGACTATATTCAAGACTAGAATGCCAGTGGTCACCACTTAACAGCCTAAGGGCAGACTAACACATCTACATGTGTCCAATATCATGCAAAACCCACCAACTTTATACTAGTGAGAGGCTTCTAAACCAAAGAAAGAAGCAGAAATAAAGAAGCTACAAGAAAAGAGGTTTCACCAGAACTAAAACCCTTCATCCACTGGCCCATTCAATTAACAATTATAAAGGTCAACCCTGTGCTATCCAAAGGAAAACAAAACAAAAGACATGGCCCCTGCCTCAAAAAGTCATAATCTAGTAGAAGGATACAACATAAAGAACTTATACACAAGAAATAATTATAACACAAGGGAACAATCATAATGCTTTAAGTGAGTTTCAGTACTCTAGCAGAGTTAAAGGAAGAAAAGATAATTCCTAGTGGAAGTGAGTTGTAAAAAATGGACAGAGTTAAAAGCTTTTAAAAAGGCCTGAATAGTTGGGCTTGACTTGATTATAAGATAGAAGGAGAACAATATCAAAAGAGGTGGCACAAGCAAATGCCTATGAAAGGAAAAACAGAGAACAACCAAGTAAAGAAGGTAGTTGACATGGGTAAAGACTTCATGACAAAAACACCAAAAGTAAGTGCAACAAAAGCCATAATTGATAAATGGGATCTAGTTGAACTAAAGAGCTTCTGCAGAGCAAAGAAAATTATCATCAGAATGAACAGGCAACCTACAGAATGGGAGAAAATTTTTGCAATCTACCCATCTGACAAAGGTCTAATATCCAGAATTTACAAGGAACTTAAACAAATTTACAAGAAAAAAACAACCCCATCAAAAAGTGGTCAAAGGATATGAACAGACACTTCTCTGTAAGTGTAAAAGTGTAAAAGACATTTACATGGCCAACAAAGATATGAAAAAAAGTTCGACATCACTGATCATCAGAGAAATGCAAATCAAAACCACAGTGATATACCACCTCATGCCAGTCAGAATGCCAATTATTAAAAAGTCAGGAAACAACAGATGCTGGCAAGGCTGTGGAGAAATAGAAATGCTTTTACACTGTTGGTGAGAATGTAAATTAGTTCAACCATTGTGGAAGACAATGTGGTGATTCTTCAAGGATCTAGAACCAGAAATACCCTTTGACCCAGCAATCCCATTACTGGGTATATACCTAAAGGTATATACCTAAAGGTGTCATTCTACTATAAAGACACATGTACATGTATGTTCACTGCAGCACTATTTACAATAGCAAAGACATAGAACCAACCCAAATGTCCATCAATGACCAACTGGATAAAGAAAATGTGGTACATATGTTTACTGAAGCACTATTTACAAAGCAAAGACTTATAACCAACCCAAATGTCCATCAATGATAAACTGGATAAAGAAAATGTGGCACACATACAGCATGGAATACTATGCAGCCATAAAAAAGAATGAGTTCATGTCCTTTGCAGGGACATGGATGAAGCTGGAAGTCATCTTTCTCAACAAACTAACACAGGAACAGAACACCAAACACCACATGTTCTCACTCGTAAGTGGGAGTTGACGATGAGAACAAATGGACACAAGGAAGGGAACATTACACACTGGGGCCTGTCAGAGAATGGGGCCAAGGGGAGGGAGAGCATTATGACAAATACCTAATGCATGTGGGGCTTAAAACCTACATGATGGGTTGATAGGTGCAGCAAGCCACCATGGCACA
>NW_012116266.1:11461100-11473434 GCF_000951035.1 Colobus angolensis palliatus
AGCCATAAAAAGGCATGAGATCATATCCTTTGCATGGATGAAGCTACAAATCATCATCCTCAGCAAACGAACACAGGAACAGAAAATCAAACACTGCACGCTCTCACTAATAAGTGGGAGTTAAATAATGAGAACACTTGGACACAGAGAGGGGAACAACACACCAGGACCTGATGGGGGGTGGGGGAGTAAGCAGAGGACAGATCAATAGGTGCAGCAAACCACCATTGCTCACATATACTTATGTAACAAACCTGCATGTTCTGCACATGTATCCCATTTTTTTTTTTAAGAAAAAATAAAGAAAAAATTTAAATAAAAATAAAAATAAAGTAGTTGCATCAACCAGGACATAGAGTTCTGGCTAGAGTTATAGGAACAAGGCTGGACTCACACCAGACTGTCAAGGACCTTCACTGCAAAGCTGCAGTGTTTGGATTTTATTTGGTACGCCCTAGAAAGCCATCAAAGGCTTTTACCTGATCCAGACCATCTGGGTTTGATCTATCTGATGAGTGTCTGCAAAGCTGTACTAAGAAAAGATTGACAGCCAGGAGAAAAGCTAGGAGACTCCTACAACTATCTAAAAGTGTGGTGGTAATAAATGCCTAAACTAAAATAATGGGTACAGGAATGGGAAGGAAAAGATTAATGGAAATGATACCTGTTCCTAAAATGTAGCATATTCTAATAGTAACTGGTATATACACTGCCTAGAAAATGAATACATATCATGGCCTCTGGAATTAGAAATTGTTTCCAATTCCAGGATGATAATTCTCCACATAGCATCCTCAAATTCTTAAAATACTTTTTAAATGTTTCCTCTCAAAGAAACAATTTCCTGTAATACACTTTAGCCTCAAATTAAAATAAATCAAAATTATCACTGATTGTTAGTTCCTAGATTCTGTCAGAAGTTCTTTCCTAACTGCCATGTAGAGAAAGAGCAAAGATGGTTAGAAATAGTGCACATCCCAGAATACCAAAAACAGTCCCTGCCATTCATGAACTTAAGTGTGAAATTCATAGAAGTCAGTAGCTACTATCACTTACAAAGCTAGTCATTTCTGAATATAATCATACTTCAGCAAAGACGCACCTCTGAAACTATTATTCTCAAGTGCACACGCATTACATGATGCCATCATATTATACTAAATTACCATATAATTCTTGACACCCACTATGATGCTTGCTCATGAAAGAAACCACAGATGCTGAAAAACAATAGAGATTAAAATCTCTCCTGATCATTCTGAAGGAAACAGGAGCCAAGACATCTGAGAAACTAAGCTGAGGCTCTCTGCAGGCCTTCCTATCTTTAAATTCTATCCCAACACAGTGAACAACATAAAGTGTGGTCAGTTTTCTGCTATTTACAAAATGTTTTGTAATCAAACCTCGGAAAGCAAATCTCCAAATATTTGGTATTGGAGAATTCTGGCTTTTAAGTTGAAATGAAACTTGCATTTCATTTCACTTCACTCAGTCACCTCATTCTAAGGCTAAAAGAAAAAGAGGATCAAGGTCTTTAGCTAGTATGGAAAAACATAAGGCTTTTTTCATGCCAGTTTATTGCCCTCCATATTGTCTCTCATGAGCTTTCAGTTCTAAATATCCATGTATCCAAATGATAGGATGTCGGTCTCAGTATTATATACTCAGTCACAGTTGGGTCAGAAAAATTTTAAAAAACAAACAGCCATGTACACACAGGGCAAAATTATTTCAGTTCTGTCCCATCATGGAGATGTGCATTGTTGCCATGTTGTAGACCAGTAAAAATACATGCAGATTTATTCTACTGTGGCACTGGTGTCTACTCAGGAAGCTAGCAAAAAGAGAGCAATATTTTAGAAAAAAAAAAAAAAACAACTCTGGAATACACAAAGAATTGTTTAAAACACTTAGAAAAGATAACAAAAACACATAGAAAAGATGTTGATCCTTAGATGTCTGAGATATAATTCAGTTTGTTAGGAGAATATTAATACATTTTTCAATCCAGATGCTTCTAAAATTGAGTAAAGGATGAGATGTTCATAATTGATAAGTTAATATATAAGTAAGAGCATGACTGTGGTCCATTTAGAACCTTCAGATCTGAACTCTAATATGCCTCTAGGAATCAGAATCACAGGTTCTCAATCAATAACTCAACCACCCTAAGGTAACATGCAATAATTCCCAATTACCCTGAGGAATTAACCTCTGAGCAAAAGGGCAGACAAGCAACTTGTACTCAGTCTGTGTATCATCATTTAGTGATTCTCGGTTGATATTAAGACTCTTCCACAGCTAGGTTAAGTCATGATCCACGGTGGGCTTCCAGAGGTTTTCTGTTCCCTTGGGATTAACACAGCACCCACTCCCCACACTACAACTAAAGGCAGGTAAGAAGGTAACTCATACAGGCAAGGAGTCCAATTTGAAGGAAGCAGCACTGGTAAGTGTCTTCTGGGTTTATTTGAATGGTATGGAAAACCAAACTTTGGAAATTATATAGACAAAAGAAGCTTCAGAGTCAGCAAATCCAAATTACATCTCCCCATTAGTCATATGACCTCGGCCAACCTGCTTAATTTCTCTGTATGTTATCTCTGAGGATAACAATTCCTACTTCATAACATTGTCCTCAAGACTAAATTCAAAGAGATACAGAGTGGAGGCACCAGCTACATCTGGCACAGGGCAGCTCTCTACAAATGGTGCCTATTCTTACACTACATGAAGGCATGGTATTAGTCCATTTTCATGCTGCTGATAAAGACATACCCAAGACTGGGTAACTTATAAAGGAAAAGAGGTTTAATGACCTCACAGTTCCACGTGGCTGGGGAGGCCTCACAATCACGGCGGAAGGTGAAAGGCATACCTTACATGGCGGCAGGCAAGAAAGAATGAGAGCCAAGTGACAGGGGAAACCCCTTACAAAACCATCAGATCTTGTGAGACTTATTCACTACCACGAGAACAGTATGGTAGAAACTGCCTGCATAATTCAATTATCTCTCACTGGGTCCCTCCCACAACATGTGAGAATTGTGGGAGCTACAACTCAAGAAGAGATGTGCCACCCATATTAGGCATGATTCATCCACACAAGAGCAATGATGTAGGATTCCCACCAGAATATAGACATGAAATAAAATATTGCTTACCAAGAATGGTTATGGAGAAGCTCTCCAATGAGAGAAGAATTTCAGCATCAATAAATTTAATGATGTCTACTGCTGGTACTTGGGTGCTGCTTCCACAAAAAAATTTTCCTTCTTGCTATGCGCCTTCAATCCACAACTAACTCATCTGGTGAATTAAAAGCCAAGTGCTAACTGAAAAGACCAACAAAATAGGCCATTATCAATGAATTTCACTTCAGCACAGAGCAGGTTATCACACTCTTGAACTAATCACCAGCAGGGTACTAACTTAGAGCTGGGAAGGTTTAAGATAGGACACAAATAAAGTAAAAAGTCTAGAGGATGTCCTTTGACTTCCTGAAAGGGCACCTTCTTGAACACCAGGGAATCCCACAGAGAAGAAAAGAGGCTATCACGGGATAGAAGGATTGTAAAGAAAACTTTCACTGCTAAATTATGTTGCCAATAAACAGTCTTGAGTGTAAACACCCAGGCTGTTCTCACTCAGGTTTGACAAAGGACTTGTTTGCTCAGTAAGGGGTCACAGTGACAGGATCCTATCGGTCCTGGTAAATTAATCACGAATGCTTATTACAAAGATAGAACGAGTTTGGACAACTGTCCTGCTAATAAAAAGAGATAGATTAGTCTTCAGGTTTCTGAACTGGCCTTGTGAATGATTAAATATTTATCAGAAGACAATAAATCACTCAATGAATCAATGGGATTTCTACCAACACAAGTTCATGTTCCTCAGTCACGTCCCACAAGCAACCAGTTCAAAGTGTTTTAAACCTCAGAATTATTTTGATGCCAACAGTCTTCTAGTCTTTAATAAAACATCCTTTCCATGGACAGTGCCTATGTGTTCACTGGGATTTTTGCTGTTGTTAAGTGACAGAAACCCAGATTAGATTACGTTAAAGCAAACTTAAAATATATTAGAAGAATGCTAAAATAGCCTGTGTTATTAAGGGATTGAACACTCAAACTACAGGAAGTATGCTTCTCTCCACAGTCTGACCTTCTCACTGCAGACCGGCTTCCTCCTCTGGCAGCAAACCTGGCTGTCAGAAGCTCCTGGGTTTCACCTCTTATTCCACAGCCAAAGGAACTGACTCTTTTCCAATATGCTCGAAAATTTCAGGGGAAGAGCCAGCTTAATTCAGGTACCCAACCTGGCCAGTCCACTGTGGCCCTGGTAAGAGAGCAAATGGGAGCAGGGAAGGAGCAGGGTCATGTGAAGCACAAGGCAGTATCCACTGGACGCTCGAGTCATTCCCAAAGGGAAGAGAGTGCTGTTGCCAGAAGAAAGGCTGGGGAAGGGCTGCCTAGACAATAGCAGTCCTTTATAGGTACTTACATGCAGTTTTATTTCAGAGACAAGTATGGCATGAAAACATATGTTTGTTCACTTGTAATTAGACTTTCCCCAAACTTAATCATGGAATCATGGACCATAAGTTTTGTAGCCATTCTAGTCATGTAACCTATTGTATCCCTGACCTTCTTAGCCTACTAGTTCCACCATTTCCACCTTCAGACTCTTATTAGAAGGCAAAGAGCCTCCTAAGTAGCAATTCCTACAGAAGGAAACACAATACAATGTTTCACAACCATGCTTCTCCTGTCTAAAGCAGCCCTGGGGCGAGAATTATTTTCTTGCTATTCTAGGTGTCTAATTTTGGCCTCAGATAACCTAAGCAGCTTTTGCAATGCAATTTTATTACTGGAAACAACTTCATTATAGGAGAATATTAGGCAACTGTTCTAGTGAAGTCAAAAGGTTAATATCCACATATAAACCACATTCCTGTCTTACAATTCTGCCTACTTATATTTAGTAAAATCTGAAGTAGCAAAATAGACTCAGTAAAAATATTAAAATATATTCTTTAATTCTATTATTTAGTATTTGTAAATATTTCCTCCAAAAACATGTGTGCTGACTGTGATGTTTTCATTATGAGGAGTACTTTCAAGACACTGGTTTTAGGAGTTACAATACGGCTACCAGTGAATCTTCTGTCTTGCTTCTTCCTCTCTTCAGTGACCTTTTAAAGTTACCTGATATACCATATTCCTTTCTGGTTTAAATCTATCTGATCACGCAACATATGGTCTTTGAAAAACAAATGCCCCACCCATGCTTATGCTCAGGAAAACAATTTCCCAGAATATTAGTCATGTCTGACCTCCCTTCCCTGGTTATTAGAGGTCTGGCTGGATTCAGGTGCTGGACAGGGTACAACAGACCCCCAGCTGTGGAACTGAAGAACTGGTCTCCCACAAAGCTGAGGGGGCAAGAGAAGGAGAACAAGATCCAAAACAGAGAAAAGTCAAACAAAGGACACTCTACTAGTTGGCAGCAGCCAGTGGAGAGGCCCCTGAGTCAGAAGCACGGGTTGAATGAAACATCCAGCAAAACTGAAGATGAGCCAAATTACTTTAACAGAGAGAGAACCCTAAATTTTGTCAAGAGAAATTGTCTCTGCTATCCAAAATGTTACAACGCAAATGTCACCTGGATTTGGAGTCTCCTGCCAAGCTCTACCCCAAATTTCTGAGGATTCGCTGGGCACATGCATGGTGGAGGTGGGGGCAGAACTTGCATTCGCAAAGTCATCTCAACTCCCACTTCCATAGCCCTCTCTATTCTCTACCATTACACTGGATATGAAGCTCAGACTTTCTTCAGTTCCCCACACATAAATCCCACTCACACAATGCATCCATTAATATGAGAGACTTTATCAATTATTTAAAGGGAAGCATAAGGGAGTTTACGTGTCAGCAAAGTAAATAATTTCCAACTGAACATTGAACATCTCCCTTCTTAAATTAAATTTCAGCCATCCTACCACTACGTTATTTCCTCAGGTCCCTTCACCCTGAAGTTTCTCTCTCCTCCCTCTTCCCTGTCTTTACTTCCTTAGAAAGAGAACAACAAATTCTCCTTGTTATGTAAGAGTATCAACCTATCCATTCTCCTCTGCTACCTTCAGTCTAGTTTCTGATTTGTTCTCTGGTTTCCTTTTGTACCCCTAAGTGAATTATCACTTTCACAAATAGGTTTTTTTCCCCCTTGAGAAGAACTTGAGTGACAGCTGTTAAGATCATGAGTTTAACTTTTTACCCCATTACACAAGATTGAAGTGGAATCACTGGTCCCTGAATGGGGTTGATAAGGAGAAATGAGTGCAGCTGTCTCCCTATTTCGTAATCTTCAGATATAGCATCCTGGACTAGGGAGAGATCCCACCTGCTCATTCACAAATCTGGGCATCTGAATACAGTCTGGGAACAGTTCTCAGCAGCCTCGCTGATCTCTCTAGTTGTAGAACTGATTCTCCTTACTAAAAACAAATTCTGACTTTTGGTTTATCAGAAAAGGCACTCATAGACAGATGTTGAACATCTGTGAAATCTCAGAAAATCAGCTATGATCCCAACTAGATTATCATACACAGCACTACGCTGGCTTATGGGAGTTCTTGCCTCTGATCTCTGAACATTCCCCTGGCAGGCTCTGGCATGCAGAGAAGCAGGAGGACTTTCTGTGAAGGCAGATCTCAAACTTGGGCTTATTTTGCTGAAATCACACAGATTACACTGGCTCATTACAAAGGGCAAACAGAAGATCAGAGACCTGGGACTGGAAACCCACAGGGGTCTTAGATCCTATTTACTGCCCTTTACCAAGAATAACCCAAGGAACACAACACTGTTTATACCAAAACCCTTTGCCCCTTTGGATTCAGTGAATTCATTCGACAGTTACTTTATGGTAATAATTGAGACTTAATCTTTAACTACTGGATATTTGATGTTCCATATACAGTATGATCTGAATCCACATCTTTCATCAAAATGATAAAAGGGATTGATATGTAAAAGTGAGTTCATGCATTCATTCATTCAACAACTATACACTGAGTGCCTACCATGTTTCACCAGCCTACGCTCACAGGTTTAAGCCTCTAGAAAGTTCCTATGCTGATTCTATTTACCCCTTTAAAAAGCCAAATATTTGCCATGGATGGTAGTGGGTGAAAAAAAAAAATTAAACCACACATTACAGAAAAGTTTACATGTTTCAAAATGCATATAAAGTTCACATAAAAAAAACCCTATCCCAGCTAGCAAAGGAGTTATCACAGCCTGTCAAAGGAGTAAGGAATCTGTCTACCCTCAGTCCCACTCCCTTTCTCTAAAAACAACCTGGTTCTTAATTGTTCCAAAAAGGCATCTTGGAGTTAATAAATCCAAAACAAAATTTTGTCATTTCTCCATAAAGCTGTTTCTACTCCAGCATTCTCAGTTAATGGTGTCACCCTTCACCTAGTTAAAAGGTTACCTTGGAGCCATTTTTTAATTCACTCACTTTCTCACTGCTCATATCCTCCCATCCATCAGCAAATCCTTTCCACTCTATCCCCAAAATCCCATCTACCATCCTGTGTCTCATTTCTCATCATTCCCACCACTACCACATAAAATAAGCCAACATCACTTTTAATCTGGAGCATTATGATATTTTCTGACTGGTCTCCTCACTCATTCTTAACCCCTCACAAAATCCATTCTACAACCAGCAGCTAGAAACTACCCCCTAATTATGTCCTCTACCGCTTAAAACTCTCCAGTGGTTTTCATGACACTTGGAATAAAAGCTTAACTTCCCATGGCTGCAAAGGACCCCTATCCATCATTCTCAGCTTTTGCCGCTTAGTAGAATCATCTAAGGAGTTTTGAAAAATACTTAAGTGCCACCCAGATTAATGAAATCTGAGTCTCTCTCTTGGGGTGGGCTCCGGTATCATTGGAGGTTTTTGTTAAGTGTGCACTCGGAGCAGAGGATCATCATTCTGCATGGCCTATCTTCAGACTATCTTCCTCTCTGTTTTATCTGCTGTCAATGTCTCCATTCATTACATTGCAGCCTCAGAGCCTTTTTGCTTTCTTCAAACCATAAACAGCTTCTTTGCACATTCCCAGCCTACATTCCCCACCACTGATCATCTTCACATCAATGGTTGCTTCCCGTCATTCAGATCTCTAACCAAATATCACCCCTTTGCAGAGGCTTTCCAGGATCACCCTCTGCCCAGCTCCAGTGGTTCTCAAAGTGTCTCCAGAGCAACAGCAACAGCAGCAGCAGCACCTGAAAATTGTTTCCCAGGCCCCACTCCAGGCCCCTACTGAATTAGAAACTCTGGGGACAGGGCCAAGCAATCTGTGTTTTAATAATTTCTCCTAGTAACTCTGATGTACACTAAAGTTTGAGAAGCACTATTCTGTTCATATATAATGTTTATATATGTGTATATTTATCTAAGCACCTCTACCCTTTGCTCTTTATTACCTGATTTCATCTTTTTCATAGCAGTCACCTGAAATTTTTATTTAATTTTTTAAATTATCTATCCCCACTCCCCTAAAAGATAAGCTCCATGAAAACTGATGTTCACCCCTATATGCCCAATGATGAGAATACTATCTGACACACAGTAAGCACTCAATAAATATTTACTGAGTCAATGAACCCTTAAACAAACCCATCTTGTCCCTTCTCCTCCAGAAGCCCTAAGGATTTGCTTTATTTTGTTCTCTTCTAGAGTGGGAGCCCCTGAGGAAGAGGTACACAGGGATCTGCAGTAGAAGGTCTCAGAAAGCAATCTCAAAACCCAACCAAATGGCCACACACCAGCCAATTCAGGCTCTTTCAGAAGGGAGGTTTTTTAAAATGTTGAACATGCTTGCCTCATATGAATATGAAGTAATTGCTAGCTGTGACTAATGCACAGCTGGAAAACCTCATTAAATCACAGGTAACCTGCCAAGGCATTTTTCCAAGGAGAGGAGCCTGCGGGAGCATTCTACTCAACAGAGTATCTTGAAAGCAGAGAGGAGGCCAGGTACTCAGGGCAAAGGTCAAGACAGTCCTGCCCCCAGAAGATATTCTCCCTTGATTGCAGAACTCTGGAAATGGTAGTTATTTGTTCATATATCTTTCTAACTTCCACTAGCACTCTCATTTCCAATAAATAAAAAAAAATTGTTTTAAATTTCTTCAAAATACAGTGAGGACTTTTGCTTATCTTTCCTTGCCATTTTTCACTTCTTTTTCTGTAAATGGTCTGTTCTTGTAGTTTTCTTTTAGACTGTTTGCCATTTTCCAACTGATTGGTAATTAAATTTACTCTTGTCTATCGTATGTACTGTCATTATTTTTCCCAGTTTGTGTTCCCCTCTTGACTTTGTTTTAGAGACTCCCCTCAGGCAAAAGTTAAAATTTTATTTCATCAAACATGTCAATCTTCTACTTTGGGCTTTCTGATTTTTCATATAAATAAATAGAAAAGTCTCTTCTACTCCAAATATATAAAAACATTCAACCATATAGCCCACCAATACTTCTATGGCTCTCTTTTTTTTGTTAAAGGTTTAAATCTTATCTATCTGGAGTTCCTTTTTAGTGTTAAGGTTGAGGAAATGTTCTAGTTTCATTTTCTTCCAAGTAAAAAGTCCACTTGGAAAACCCTGTAACCTCAGCATTTAGCATAGTAAAATTGTACATGGGTGACACTAAATTTATATTTGTTAAATTACGAGAGGAGTGACAAAGGTACCAAATAGCTATGAATCACACTCAACAACATATTCTAATAAAAATGTGTGTACATATACATATATTACTTTGATGTAATATTAAAGTATATTAATATAAATTTTAATAAGTAAAGTGGACAGGTGTTAACTAATGCCAATTTGGTCATCACTTGTCCTTTAACAACAGAAGCAATAATAATAACTACTGTTTAGCACTTATTATGCTTCACAAAGTATAAGAGCTTTAAACATATTAACTCATTTAATCCTCAAAACAAACTGATGAGGAGTTTCTATTTCTATCTTAATTTTAAAGATGAGACTACTGAGGCATCACAAGTTGAAGAAACTTGCTCAAGTTCCCACAATCAGCAATTGGCAGAGCAGCACTCTAAAACCAAAGCACCCCACACCTTCACCACTATGCTATCCTGTCTTGAAGAACACTGATGACCGTGAAATAGAAACAGCAATTGGTTGTCTGTGCTATTAACATCTAAGGGGTGTATACATTTTACTGGGACAGTCTGCATTTCTAATTCTGTTTCTAATCAGAAAACTGAACAAACATGCCCTCATCCCCACGCTCACCTACCTCTCCTAAAAAGCATACCTATCTTAGAGCTCAAAGTATTTGGCTAGAATATCTAATAAAGAACCTATGAGGGTCCAATACAGGTAACTCAAAAACTGATATCTCTCTAGACCAACCCACATTCTCCTCACATCTTTTCAGTTCAAAATCTCACCATAAACTGCTGTAATTCACAAGCATCCTCTGATCTGAAATGGGTATGTTACAAAGCTGCCATGACTAATTTGGTCTATATAGCAAGGTCAAAAAGTACTTCCCAGGATCTTATGCTATAAATTAGATTTTAAACATTTAGACAAGATATTTAAAATACTGTGAACAATAAGGAATGTCATTGTACAACTCTATAGTTTTTATTTAGAAAAATGAGTAAAACTTTCAGTTTCATGATGGCAAAAGAAAGATACTTTTGCTCTTATTACTTCTTTCAAAATTCCATAACCACAAAGATGATAGGAAAACAAAACACAAACTCCAGTTTCAATGAAATAAAGAAGTGACTGCAATCTAACATTTGAAGATGAAAGCGGTTGGAGGAAACAGCAAAGAGAAGAAAAGTCCAGCCACTGACTACAAGAAGCAAGCTGATTTATCCATGGAAATGTTTAAGAAATTGGGATACTGGATACTTTAGAAGCTAAAGGTAAGGGAAGTTGCTAAAATGAATGGGAATTTAGACTCTCCATCATTGGTGAGCTGCAGCTGGCTTATACTTGCAAGAGTTATTGTTAACATCTCTTTCCAACTTTGCAGTGACCTCACATTCTTAGCTTGAAATCAATGCTAGTGAAAGTATTTACACAACACAAACTGCACATGCTACAAATCAGAGTCTTGCTTTGTTTTGTTTCAGAGAGCTAGTTGTTAAAACATTTACCAGCACACCACTGTTCCCAAGTTGTAACCTCCACCACCCACTAGAAATCTGAGGTTTATTCTCCAGCGAATGTGAGCCATAGGACCTTGAGTCTCAGGCACAGCAGTCCCAAAGGAGGGCAAGCAAAAGATCCATTGCTGAAAATAGAGATATTGTGTGAAAATCTGTATATTGATCACTAAGTTCCTTCAACCCCAGAATCAGCATTCAGGTTGCATTCCCCTGATAGGAAACTGAGAATTCTTCTCTGAAGAGACAAAACTGTCCAAGAAAAAAGATTTATGCAGAATGATACGTTGAGAGGGCCTCAGTGAAAAATCCAGCTAACTTGTTTGATGAACCTACACTGAATGAATCTATGCAAGCTATCTACACAGATACACAAACTCTAAAGAATTCGTTTTCCAAGTAACCTTTCTCAAGAAGTCACTAAAGGATATACCCCACCAAAACAAAGGAATAAACCAAGAAGAGAACGTGGATTTAGGAAACAGAGAAGAGAGGCAACGGACATTCCCAGAGTGACAGCGGTGCCTTATGCCCAGAGAGCACAGTGCATGCTGGGGCAGGAAGCAAAGGGCTCCAAGAAGGAGGAATGAAAAAGGAACTGGTAAATTATCTGACTGCTTGACCACATAGAACACTATAATGAGAGATATTTTACAGAACTGTTTGGGGATATTAGAAGACTTAGACATTCAAAGAAAATTAAAAGAAAAAATGAGGCAATTACTAATTCTAGGTAAAAATGACAACAAAAATAAATACAAAAGGCAGTCACACATTCCAGTGCAGATCACTCAACACTGGAAAGCACTTATGTAGTCACAACAAAGTAAAAAAAAAAAAAAGAAAAAGAAAAAGATGTAACCAAAAATGTAGACATAATCAATTATATATGGAAGAAGTGAGGAAAAGTATATGAAATATAAGGTATAAATGAGTAAAAATCCTAATATACCCTATAGAAAGTAAACTGATTTAACAAGAGGAATATTATTTTCGCATGAGGAGGTAAATACCAGAACAAACAGTTAAAGTGATTCTTCTAGCAAATGGCACAAATCAATGAAATGGGACAAATCAATGAGAGAAGAGAGTGAAGAA